>NW_022045513.1:28268-63497 GCF_003957555.1 Calypte anna | reverse complement strand
GCAGAGGAGAGGGTGAGGTGGTCAGATGAGGTTGTTCTCTGGGCCACCAACACCTCCCCTGCTGCTAGCCCACTTATGGGACAGAGGAAAGAGGGGTTGTCAGAGGGGGGGGTTGTCCCCTGGGCCATCAGATCCCCCCCTAAAGTTATCAGCCCACCCAGGGGTCAGAGAAGAGAGGGGTGGTCAGAGGATGGGGTTGTCCTTTGGGCCACCAGCCCCTCACCCTCAATGATCAACCCACCCAGGAGGCAGAGGAAAGAGGGGGGTGGTCCCCTGGGCCATCAGATCCCCCCCTGAAGTTATCAGCACAGCCAGAAGGCACAGAAGGGTGGGTGGTCAGAAGAGGGGGTTGTCCTTTGGGCCACCAGCCCCCCACCCTAAATGATCACCCCATGTAGGGGTCTGAGAAGAGAGGGGTGGTCAGAGGACGGGGTTGTCCTTTGGGCCACCAGATCCCACCCCCTGTAATTTATCAGCCCACCCAGGGGTCAGGGAAGAGGGGGGTGGTCAGAGGATGGGGTTGTCTGCTGGGTCACCAGCCCCCCACCCTAAATGATCACCCCACTTAGGTGTCTGAGAAGAGAGGGGTGGTCAGAGGAGGGGGGTGTCCTTTGGGCCACCAGCCCCTCACCCTAATTTACCAGCCCAGCCAGGAGGCAGAGGAGAGGGTGAGGTGGTCAGATGAGGTTGTTCTCTGGGCCACCAACACCTCCCCTGCTGCTAGCCCACTTATGGGACAGAGGAAAGAGGGGTGGTCAGAGGGGGGGGGTTCTCCTCTTGGCCATCAGATCCCCCCCTAAAGTTATCAGCACAGCCAGAAGGCACAGAAGGGTGGGTGGTCAGAAGAGGGGGTTGTCCTTTGGGCCACCAGCCCCTCACCCTAAATGATCACCCCATGTAGGGGTCTGAGAAGAGAGGGGTGCTCAGAGGACGGGGTTGTCCTTTGGGCCACCAGATCCCACCCCCCCTAATTTATCAGCCCACCCAGGGGTCAGAGAAGAGGGGGTGGCCAGAAGAGGGGGTTGTCTGCTGGGCCACCAGCCTCCCACCATAAATGATCAGCCCATGTAGGGGTCTGAGAAGAGAAGAGTGCTCAGAGGAGGGGGGTGTCCTTTGGGCCACCAGCCCCCCACCCTAATTTACCATCCCAGCCAGGGGTCAGAGAAGAGGGGGGTGGTCAGAAGAGGGGGTTGTCCTTTGAGCCACCAGCCCCCCACCCTAAATGATCACCCCACTTAGGGGTCTGAGAAGAGGGGGGGTGGCCAGAGGAGGGGGGTGTCCCCTGGGCCACCACCACCACGTCCCCCAAACCCCAGCCCTGAGGTGACAATTCTGAAGAGAGGAGGTGGTGGTGCTGGTGTCCTCTCCTGTCCTGTCCTGTCCTGTCCTCTCCTGTCCTGTCCTGTCCTGTCCTGTCCTCTCCCATCCTGCCAGCACCTCCTGGCCGGGTTCCCAGCCCTGAGTGACATCCAGGGAAAGGGACACCACAGTGTCACACACCTCACTCATCCCGTGTCCCCACGGCCACCCAGGGAGACCCTGGGGGACACCCTGGGGGGGAGGTGGTGATGCTGGAAGTCACCCCCACAGCCCCCCCCCTCCCAAGCCATCCCCCCAGAGTGATGCTGAGGGGGCAACATCTCCCCTCCCACCCCTCCAGACAAGCCCCCCCACTCGTGGCACCTCCCAGCACCCCTTTGGGTGGGGGGCACCCATCCTGAGGGACACCAGGACCCCCCCAGACAGGCACCCAGCTCCCTGCCAGGGAACTGCTGAGCAGGGGGGGCAAACGGGGCCCAAACCCAACCCCAACCCCAACCCCAACCCCTGGGCCACGTTTTTTTCCTTTTTTTCTCTTTTTCTCTTTTTTTCAGCCAGCCCAGCAGGTTTCTGGGTGAGTCAGCTGGGATTTGGTGTTGTGCAAGAGGCTTTCTCCTTCCTGTGTCCCGTGAGCTCCCCACCACCTCTTATCTCCAGCTTGGCTCCTTTCCTATGGGTGCCCTTGGGGATCCTGTGCCTCAGTTTCCCCCTTATCCACAGTGATCCTGTGCCTCAGTTTCCCCCTGATCCACAGGGATCCTGTGCCTCAGTTTCCCCCTGATCTGCAGGGATCCTGTGCCTCAGTTTCCTGCTTATCCACAGTGATCCTCTGCCTCAGTTTCCCCCTGATCCACAGTGATCCTGTGCCTCAGTTTCCCCCTGATCCACAGGGATCCTGTGCCTCAGTTTCCCCCTTATCCACAGTGATCCTGTGCCTCAGTTTCCTCCTTATCTGCAGGGATCCTGTGCCTCAGTTTCCCCCTGATCTGCAGGGATCCTGTGCCTCAGTTTCCCCCTGATCTGCAGGGATCCTGTGCCTCAGTTTCCCCCTTATCTTCAGCGTTCCTGTGCCTCAGTTTCCCCCTTATCCACAGTGATCCTTTGTCCCAGTTTCCTCCTTATCCACAGGGATCCTGTGCCTCAGTTTCCCCTGATCCACAGTGATCCTGTGCCTCAGTTTCCTCCTTATCCACAGGGATCCTGTGCCTGAGTTTCCCCTGATCCACAGTGATCCAGTGCCTCAGTTTCCCTCTGATCCGCAGGGATCCTGTGCCTCAGTTTCCCTCTGATCTTCAGCGTTCCTGTGCCTCAGTTTCCCCTCGATCCGCAGGGATCCTGTGCCTCAGTTTCCCCCTGATCTGCAGGGATCCTGTGCCTCAGTTTCCCCCTTATCTTCAGCGTTCCTGTGCCTCAGTTTCCCCCTTATCCACAGTGATCCTTTGTCCCAGTTTCCTCCTTATCCACAGGGATCCTGTGCCTCAGTTTCCCCTGATCCACAGTGATCCTGTGCCTCAGTTTCCTCCTTATCCACAGGGATCCTGTGCCTGAGTTTCCCCTGATCCACAGTGATCCAGTGCCTCAGTTTCCCTCTGATCCGCAGGGATCCTGTGCCTCAGTTTCCCCCTGATCCACAGTGATCCAGTGCCTCAGTTTCCCTCTGATCCACAGGGATCCTGTGCCTCAGTTTCCCCCTTATCTTCAGCGTTCCTGTGCCTCAGTTTCCCCTCGATCCGCAGGGATCCTGTGCCTCAGTTTCCCTGTTTATCTGAGGACCTCAGAGCTTTTACTTTGGTTTTTCCACCCCCTGGCAGCTCCCAGGAACACCTTCCCCATCCTGGCTGGGAGCAGCACCCAAGGGTGCTCTCCATGGGGAGGGGGCTCTACACCCCCCCCCCCCTCTTACCCACATCTTGGAGGTTCAGCTCCAAAACAACCCCAGGGAGCCCGAGTTTGGGGGGGAAAAGGGGGGCACCCAGAGACCTCCTCCCCCCCAGCACCCCAAGGTGGGGGAACCCCCCCCTCAGCATCACCCACAAGAAACCTGCAGCCCCCCCCCCAACCCTTATGGGGTACCCCGCACCCCCCCCCTTTGTGGGGAACACAGGACAAGGCCTGAGGCAGCTCCATAACCCCTTGGGGCGACCCAAACCCCCCCTGGGACCACCCAACCCCCCCTGGGGGATGAACCCCCCTGGGGTTAAGGGGACGGGGCTGCTGGGGGGGGGGGGAAGCGGGGCTGGGATGGCAGCACCAAGGGCCTGACCCAACCCGGCTCAAACCCCAGGGACTGAGAGAGGAAGAGGAGGGGGAAAGGGGGGGCACAGCCCGAACCCAAGGCCCAAAAGGGGTCCGGACGCCTCTTTGGGGTGGGGGTGCCGGGGTGACCCCCCCTCCTCCCCTCCCCTCCCCTGGGTCTCCGAGAGGACTCACTTGGCCGCCAAGGTGTTGATGGAGCCGGTGAGCAGCATGAGGGCAGCCAGGCCCAGCTGGTACCGGGACCAGGCCATGCTTTGGACCCAACCCCCCCCCGGCAGCCCCAAACCCGGTTCCGCCGCCCGCGGGGCCGCCGCCTCCCGCCCTGCACCGGGGGACAGGACACGCCCCCTCCGGCACAGACCACGCCCCCAATGAAGCAAACCACGCCCCCGACACAGACCACGCCCCCCAATGAAGCAAACCACGCCCCCTCCGACAGAGACCACGCCCCCTCGTGGAGCAAACCACGACCCCGACACAGATCACGCCCCCCCATGAAGCAAACCACGCCCCCTCCGACACAGACCACGCCCCAATCGCGGAGCAAACCACGCCCCCTCCGACACAGACCACGCCCCCCTGAAGCAAACCACGCCCCCTCCGAAACAGACCACGCCCCCATCGTGGAGCAAACCACGCCCCCTCCGACACAGACCACGCCCCCAATGAAACAAACCACGCCCCCTCCGACACAGACCACACCCTCTGCTCTAACAAACCACGCCCCCCTCCGACATAGACCACGCCCCAATGAAGCAAACCACGCCCCCTCGAACACAAGCATCGTTCCCGGTTATAACAAGCCACGCCCCCTCCGACAGACACCACGCCCCCTCTCCATAAAACCACGCCCCTCTCCATAAAGCCACGCCCCTCGTCAACGAAACCACGCCCACTTGATACTAAACCACGCCCCCTCTACATAAACCCACGTCGCCTCCGCAGGAAACCACCCCCCTTCCCGCATACAACCACGCCTACTCGGGAACAAAACCACGCCCCTAGACACTTAACCACGCCCCCTATGTTTGAAACCACGCCCCCTCTACATAAACTCACGTCGCCTTCGCAAGAAACCACGCCCCTCTGGGGACTAAACCACGCCCCTAGATACTAAACCACGCCCACTCCGACAGAAACCACGCTCTCCGAGGCTAAGTCACGCCCCCTCTGTACGAAACCACGCCCCCGGATAAAACGCCCACTTAGGAAGAAACCACGCCCCCATGCATTGAGGCCACACCTCCCATAAACGCCCCTACAAGGTTCATCTATATAGACCACGCCCCCGTCCCCCAAAGCCACGCCCCCACCGAATAACCACGCCCACATACTTGCATAGCCACGCCCACCAGTACACACGTACCTCCCTCCCCGCGCATGCGCGTTGTGCGCAGCTACTGTGCTGGGGTTTGGGTTGGGATCAGCGGGGTCTGGGTGGGAAGGGACCCTAAAGCCCCCCCAGTGCCCCCCCTGCCATGGTCAGGGCTCCCTCCCCCAGCCCAGGGTGCTCCAAGCCCCATCCAACCTGGGCTGAGACACTGCCAGGGATGGGGCAGCCACAGCTTCCTTGGGCAACCTGGGCAACCAGGGGCTCAGCACCCTCACCCCAAGCAATTCCTCCCTCACATCTCAACCCCATCTCCCCTCTCCCACCTGGAAACCCTGAGGTCTGGGGAGACCTTAGAGCACCTTCCAGTGCCTGAAGGGGCTCCAGGAAAGCTGGGGAGGGACTTGGGACAAGGGCCTGGAGGGATGGGAGCCTGCGAGGGGGAAGGGTTTGCAGCTGGGAGAGGGGAGATGGAGAGGAGATCTTGGGCAGGGAGGGAGGGAGGGAGGGAGAAATGGTTTGGTTGGACTTGGTGATCTCCAAGGTCCTTTCCAGCCATGAGCATTCTGTGATTCTCAGGTGTGGGACATGGGTTAGTGGTGGCCTGGAATAAGGTGATGTCCTGGCTGGGCTGGAGTGGGCTAGGAGAAGGGGGAAGGGTTTGGAGCTGGGAGAGGGGAGCTGGGGATGAGATGTGAGGGAGGAATTGCTTGGGGTGAGGGTGCTGAGCCCCTGGTTGCCCAGGTTGCCCAAGGAAGCTGTGGCTGCCCCATCCCTGGCAGTGTCTCAGCCCAGGTTGGATGGGGCTTGGAGCACCCTGGGCTGGGGGAGGGGTCCCTGACCATGGCAGGGGTGGAATTAGGTGACCTTTAGGGTCCCTTCCCACCCAAACCAGTCTGGGGTTCTGTGCTGTGACCCCAAAAGTGGGGGCTGTGCCCAGGGGGCACATGGGGTGCTGAGGACAACCCCCATGGGGCTGAAGCTCCTCAGCTCTGCTCAGCTCTCCCTTGGGGAAGAATCAAACCCAACCCCACTCACTCCGCACCCCCAGCACCTCCCTCAGGGCTCCTCCTGCTCTCGGGGCTCTGGGGTTCCCTTTGCTCCGCACCCTGGGGCACCCCGCAGGCACGGGGGCACCCGGGGTGATGCTGGTGGTGGAAAGACACCCCTCCCCCCCAAAAAACCCCCCTCCTCATCCGTGTTGTGCTCCGAGGGCAGAAGCCACCAGCTGGCAGTGTCCTTGGGGTGGTTGGGGACAGCCCTACAGGGACATTTCCCCCTTCAGAGGGCACCAGCAGCTCGCAAACCGCGCTGGCTGCTCCCGCTCCCTGCACTGGGGAAAGGGGGGGTGTCTTCGGGGGGATGGTGGGGACCTCCAGGCCCTTGGGTTTGGGGACAAAGTCACCTCCCTGCAGCCCCGCTCCCTTTCGGGTCACAGCTCTGGGCTGGCCCGGCAGAGCTGGGCAATGGTTGTGCAGGCGAGGAGGAGGGACAGCACTTCCCTCTGCCTCAGTTTCCCCGGTCTGCTTCCTCGCTGCTGTGGATTACGCAGCCCAGGACTTTCCTTGGAAAAGGGGGAACCTGGAGGCACCTGGATCCCATGGGAATGGTGGCTGCTTGGATGGGATACACACCCTTCTGCTCCCAGCACTGGGAGCCACGGGCTCCCGGACTGGTTTGGGGTGGGAAGGGACCTCCCACCCGGTGTCCCTGCCCATGGGTGGCACTGGATGAGCTTTAGGGTCCCTTCCAACCCCAACCACTCTGGGATTCAGGAGTGAGACCTCCACTCACCGAGCTCCCTGGGGATCCCACCATGGTCACCCCAAGCAGGAGGTGGTGGGGATGTGGGGATGGGACCACCCGAAGACCCCCTCAGGGATACGAGAAGCCTGCTGGGGGCTGTCCCATGTCGTGGCTTGGGGTTCCCTCCCTCTGCCCACCCAGCAGTGCTGGAGCCAAGCTGGAGGTGCTGGGATCAGGTCCCCCAGCCCAGGATGGTCCATGGAGGGTCCCAGGATGGTCCATGGAGGGTCCCAGGATGGTTCATGGAGGGTCCCAGGAGCCGGGCACCAGGGAGAAGTTCAGTGAACCTGAGAGACTTCAAAACCAAACCCAAACACGGGATGCTCCGGGGACCCACGCTCTCCAGAAGAATTTTATTTCCCTGGAAGTGCTCCAGCCATCGAGAGGCTGGTGCAGGGATCCCATCCAAAGCCTCGGGGAGGACTATATAAGGTGGTGCAGGGCCGGGAGGGTGTCAGCAGTCCCAGGAAACATGTGAGGGAGCTCCGAGGTGCTGCCCTACAGCAGCAAGCTGGGGGTCACCACCCCAAAGGCAAGAACTGGTGTCAGCCCTGGGCTGTCCAGCTCCAGGATCTGCACCATGGGATGGAGGGAACCAGTGCTGGGTTCAAGAGGAGGAACCTGGACAGGGTCACAGCGCTGGTGGGGACAGTGTCACCAGCTCACTTGGTGTCCAAAGACACTGAAATCCCTGTCCCTTTGGGCTTTGTCAAGCTGCTGGAGGGAAGGAGACCCCAGGTCCCCCTTGCTGTTGGGGACAGAGCTGCAGAGACCCTCAGCAGCTGAGAAGAGGAGCCCTGCAAACCCTCACCCACCTCATCTGCTGACCTCCCAGCCCCAGGAGAACTCCCCAGCTCAGCCCTGGCCTTTTCACAGCATCTCCCTCCTCTGGGTCTTGGTCAAACCTGGCTGGAAGCTCTGGGTACCTGCTGAATGCCAGCAGGGCCTGAGGGGGAAAGCAAGGGGAGAAAGGGAAGGCAAACCCTTCATTCCCTTAGAATCACAGAATCCCAGAATGGGCTGGGTTGGAAGGGACCTCAGAGCTCATCAAGTCCAACCCTTGATCCACTCCCCCCGTGGTTCCCAGCCCATGGCACTCAGTGCCACATCCAGGCTCTTTGGAAAGATCTCCAGACACGGAGAATCCACTACTTCCCTGGGCAGCCCATTCCAATGCCTGATCACCCTCTCCAGAAAGAAATTCTTTCTCATCTCCAACCTAAACCTCCCCTGGCACAACTTGAGACCCTTTGTGCCCTCTTGTCTTGCTGAGAGTTGCCTGGGAAAAGAGCCCAACCCCCCCCTGGCTCCAACCTCCTTTCAGGGAGTTGTAGAAATCACGGAATCATGGAACCCCAGCCTGGTTTGGGTGGGAAGGGACCCTAAAACCCCCCCAGTGCCCCCCCTGCCATGGTCAGGGACCCCTCCCCCAGCCCAGGGTGCTCCAAGCCCCATCCAACCTGGGCTGAGACACTGCCAGGGATGGGGCAGCCACAGCTTCCTTGGGCAACCTGGGCAACCAGGGGCTCAGCACCCTCACCCCAAACCATTTCTCCCTCATCTCCAACCTCAGTCTCCCCTCTCCAAGTTTTACAGGCCTGGCTGAGCTTGGGTTTAGCCCCAGCTGGTGGGAAAAGCGGGTCTGAAACCCAACTTCCTTGTTTCTCAGCCCTGAATAAACAACTCTGTGCGTGGTCTGTCCCATGGTGTGTTTGGGGAGGGCAGGAGGGTGGCACTGCCTGTCCCCACTGCTGGGGTGCAGAGATGGGGGCACCCTGGCTGGAAGAGCCCAGCCTGGCACCAAGTGGAGCATCCCTGGGGTGGGGGGCATGGAGCATCCCCCAAAACCTCACCAGGGTGATGGAAGGGATGCAGGAATGGGACATCCCCCAAAAACCTCAGAAGGGGGAGGGATGCAGGAATGGGACATCCCCCCCAAATCTCACCAGGGTGGTGGGGAGGGATGTAGGAATGGGACATCCCCCCAAAACCTCACCAGGGTGCTGGGGAGGGATGCAGGAAAAGGAAATCCCCCAAAAACCTCACCAGGGGGTGGGATGAAGGAATGGGACATCCCTCAAAAGCCTCACCAGGGTGCTGGGGAGGGATGTAGGAATGGGACATCCCCCAAAAACTCATCAGGGGGTGGGATGCAGGAATGGGGCATCCCCCCCAAATCTCACCAGGGTGGTGGGGAGGGATGCAGGAATGGGAAATCCCCTGAAAACCTCAATAGGGTGGTTGGGAGGGATGCAGGAGTGGGGAATCCCAAAAAAACCTCATCAGGGGGTGGGATGAAGGAATGGGACATCCCCCAAAAACCTCACCAGGGTGCTGGGGAGGGATGCAGGAATGGGGCATCCCCCAAACCTCCCCTGAGCTCCCACCACACCAGCCCTGCCCAGGACAAGATCCCACAGTCCTGCATCTCAAAAAATACCCAAAAAACCCCCCCAGCCCCAAAACGTTCCCTCCCACCACCGCCACCCCCCTGCCACTCTCCAGGACTCCCATATTTAGTATTTTTTTTAATTTTTTTTTCTTTTTCTTTTATTTTTTTTCCAGTTTTCTCTTCATGCCTGGGAGAACCCTTCTTCCAGCCCTGGTTCCTGGGGCTTGGAAAGTTGAGCTGGGAGATTTGTGCAGCCCCATCATGCCCAGAACTTTAATGAAACATGTGGAAGTCAAACACCCAGGGGGTGATTCAGGCTGACAGGGGAGCTAAATATATTTAGGTCCTGGCTTTTAATTCAGTCCTTCAGTGCAACTGTCTGATTCCTGAAGCACAACTCACAGTTTCTCCTTTTTAACTTCTTTTTTCCTTTTTTTTTTTTTTATTTTCCCTGCTGTTCCCTGGGCCAGAGGAGCAGGTTTCCTGCAGGAGGATATTTGCTTTTGTCTGATTTCCCATGTTTTAAGTCCCAGACAGGTGATGGATGCTCCTGACGTCAAGAGGAAACCTGGCTGGGCCCCAGCTCTCTCTGATGAGAGGAGAAGTTGCTCGTTTTTTACCTTCCAACAAGAACACCAGATTTGATTTATTCCTTTTTATTTCTTTTTTTTCTTTTAGAAGATCATAAATATCCCAGAAATTACCCACCAGGAGCTCCCCAAACTCCTCAGATGCTCCTGAGAGGAGCCCAGGGGAGGCAGCTCAGAGCCCAGGGATGGAGTTGGGGGGTCAGGGATGGGGAGGTGGGCACAGGGGGGTCTTCTCCTGAGGGATGGGGAGGTTGGCACAAGGGGTCTCCTCCTCCTGAGGGATGGGGAGGTGGGCACAGGGGGGGTCTTCTCCTCCTGAGAGGTGGGAGGGTGGGCACAGGGGGTCTCCTCCTGAGGGATGGGGTGGGGGCACAGGGGGGTCTCCTCCTCCTGAGGGATTGGGGAGGTGGGCACAGGGGGGGGTCTCCTCCTCCTGAGGGGTGGGGGGGTGGGCATAGGGGGTCTTTTCCTCCTGAAGGATGGGGAGGTGGGCATAGGGGGGTCTTCTCCTGAGGGATGGGGAGGTGGACACAGGGGGGTCTCCTCCTTTTGAGGGATGGGGTGTGGGCACAGGGGGGGCTTTCTTCTCCTCCTGAGGGGTGAGGTGGTGGGCATAGGGGGGGGGGTCTCCTCCTGAAGGATGCGGAGGTGGGCAAAGGAGTCTCCTCCTCCTGAGGGATGGGGAGGTGGGCACAGGGGGGTCTCCTCCTCCTGAGGGATGGGGAGATGGGCATAGGGGGGGGTCTCCTCCTGAGGGATGGGGAGGTGGGCAAAGGGGGTCTTCTCCTCCTGAGAGGTGGGAGGGTGGGCATAGGGGTTCTTCTCCTGAAGGATGGGGAGGTGGACACAGGGGGGTCTCCTCCTCCTGAGGGATGGGGAGGTGGGCACAGAGGGTTTTCTCCTCCTGAGAGATGGGGAGGTGGGCACAGGGGGTCTTCTCCTGAGGGATGGGGAGGTGGGCAGAGGGGGGGTCTTCTCCTCCTGAGGGGTGGGGGGGTGGGCATAGGGGGTCTTTTCCTCCTGAAGGATGGGGAGGTGGGCACAGGGGGGTCTTCTCCTGAGGGATGGGGAGGTGGACACAGGGGGGTCTCCTCCTCTTGAGGGATGGGGTGTGGGCACAGGGGGGGCTTTCTTCTCCTCCTGAGGGGTGGGGAGGTGGGCACAGGGGGGTCTTCTCCTCCTGAAGGATGGGGAGGTGGGCACAGGGGGGTCTTCTCCTGGGGGATGGGGAGGTTGGCACAAGGGGTGTCCTCCTCCTGAGGGATGGGGAGGTGGGCACAAGGGGGGGGGTCTCCTCCTGAGGGATGGGGAGGTGGGCACAGGGGGGGTCTTCTCCTCCTGAGGGGTGAGGTGGTGGGCATAGGGGGGGGGTCTCCTCCTGAGGGATGGGGAGGTGGGCACAGAGGGGTCTCCTCCTCCTGAGGGATGGGGAGGTGGGCACAGGGGGGGGTTTCTTCTCCTCCTGAGGGATGGGGAGATGGGCACAGGGGGGGGTCTCCTCCTCCATCCCCACACCCACCCACAGCAAATTGTCCCCAGATGCTCCTCTCGTGGCTCTGAGAGGGAACTGGTGGCACTGGGTGGCATTAAGCCACCCCCCATGCCCTGCTTTGCTCTAATCACTTTAATCCCTGTAATTGCACGGTAGTGGCAATAAAAATGGGGGCTGGAGGGGGGGGGTGGGTGGGAATTGTTCCACCCTTTGTTCAGAACATCCTGAGCTCCAGGGTGGGATGCCCCAGGTCACTGTCAGGGTCTGGGCACTGCTATCTTCTTTTCCAGTATCTCCCAGTTGCTTTCTGGGGCTGGGATTTGGTTTGGGATCCAGCAGGTCCAGCTGTGGGGTGGGCTGGGGGGGAACATCTGTCCCCAGCCCCCCTGCCCACACCATCTGGCCTGGGGGGATGTAATTAAGTGGGAATGGTCATTAGTACATCCTTGGGGCTGCAGCACCCTGGGGAAGGAGAAACCTGAGAGGGATGAGAGGTGGAGAGAGATGGGAACAGGGGCTGGGGCACAGGAGGGGCTGAGGAACAGGGGGGGCACAGAATCCAAACGGCTTTGGGTGAGAAGAGACCTTAAAGATCATCGAGATCCAACCCAAACCATGGCCAGGGACCCCTCCCCCAGCCCAGGGTGCTCCAAGCCCCATCCAACCTGGGCTGAGACACTGCCAGGGATGGGGCAGCCACAGCTTCCTTGGGCAACCTGGGGCTCAAATTAAAGAATTTCTCCCTCATCTCCAACCTCAATCTCCCCTCTTCCAGTTTTAACCCATTTCCCTTGTCCTCTCCCTACCCCCCCGTGTCCAAAGCCCTCCCCCAGCTCTCCTGGAGCCCCTCCAGACACGGGAAGCTTGCTCTGAGCTCCCTCTGACCTGAAACCTCTTGGGATCTCCCTCTTGCTCCCTGAGCATCCCCCAGCCCAGAGCCCCTCTGGCAGGGAAGGAGATGGTTCTGCAGGACCTCCAGCCCTCCACATCCCTAGGGAATGCTCGGAGGAGCCTTTTCCCATCTCCCACCATCCCTGCCAGGCTGGGGAGAGGCTGAGTCACGGCTGGGCTGTCAGTGCCGGGAGTTCTCCCGTGCCCCGGCTCCTCTCCGCTCTCATCCCCGCCCCGGCGTGAAGCGGAGCCTCTGGGGGGCACCTGATTGCATTTTCTTGGAAATTTCGCCGCCCGAATGTGTTTGATGATGGAGAGGGAGCGGGCAGGGCCGGAGGGGATGGCGTGAGCCGCCAACGTGTCCCGGCAACGCGCTAAAAGGGCCGGAATCGTCTCTCCTCATCCCCAGGGAAATTAATGCCTCCAAGCACAGCGCTGGCCGTGGATTACCCGGCCTGCTGGTGCCTTCCACCTGCACCATTCGGGAGGCAGGGAGCTGCCAGGAGGCTCTGTCTGCCTTCTGCAGCAGACTGGGGATGTGTCCCGGAGCAGGAGCAGCGCTGGGATGCCCCAGGGACACAGCCTGGGATGGGTGGGAGGGACCTGAGGGATCATCCCCAGGGATGCAGCTCCCTGAGGACACTGATCCTGCCCTGAGCTGGACCTGCTGCCCCTGCCCATCCCTCCCAGTGGAGAATCCCATCCCTCCAGGAGATGGAGCTCTGCCTGCAATGGGGCACAAGTGATGCCAGGGCTCCTTCAGGTGTCCCAGCCCAGGTTGGATGGGGCTTGGAGCACCCTGGGCTGGGGGAGGGGTCCCTGACCATGGCAGGGGGGACACTGGGGGGACTTTGAGGTCTCTTTCCTCCCACAGCAGTTTGATTCTCTTAGGATGGAGGTTATGGAGGAGTCACCTCCACTGCTTCCCCTCACTGTCTGCTCTTCACTTCCCCACTGCTTCTCCTCACTCAGCTCCTCCTCTGCCTCTCTTCTTGGCTCCATCCCCTTTCCTTGGCCTCCCACCTCCTCCTCCTCCTCCCCTCTCGTCCTCACCACCACATTCCAGCTTTGGATTCCTCACGCTCCCTCCACCATCCTGCATTGCTCTGCCTGGCCCATGTCACCTCCAGTGCCTGAAGGGGCTCCAGGAGAGCTGGGGAGGGACTTGGGACAAGGGCCTGGAGGGATGGGAGCCTGCGAGGGGGAAGGGTTTGCAGCTGGGAGAGGGGAGATGGAGAGGAGATCTTGGGCAGGGAGGGAGGGAGGGAGAAATGGTTTGGTTGGACTTGGTGATCTCCAAGGTCCTTTCCAGCCATGAGCATTCTGTGATTCTCAGGTGTGGGACATGGGTTAGTGGTGGCCTGGAATAAGGTGATGTCCTGGCTGGGCTGGAGTGGGCTAGGAGAAGGGGGAAGGGTTTGGAGCTGGGAGAGGGGAGCTGGGGATGAGATGTGAGGGAGGAATTGCTTGGGGTGAGGGTGCTGAGCCCCTGGTTGCCCAGGTTGCCCAAGGAAGCTGTGGCTGCCCCATCCCTGGCAGTGTCTCAGCCCAGGTTGGATGGGGCTTGGAGCACCCTGGGCTGGGGGAGGGGTCCCTGACCATGGCAGGGGGGATAGGATGATCTCCAAGGTCCCTTCCCACCCAAAGCATCCCATGATTTTATGAGTCCTGAGAGCTGGGACATCCCCTCAGGCCAGGGAAACCTTTCCCTTCTCCAGCTCCAGGGTTTTAGTTCCCAGCTGCTGTGGTTTCTGCCTCTCTGGGAGGTTTTTTATGAAGGTTGGGATGGGGTTACTGGGTTGTAAACTCAAGGCCCCTGTGCTGTCCAACACCACAGCATCATCACTTCTTGACCACTTGTTCCAGAACCACCTCAAACGAGGACAGCAATCTGCAAACTCATCTGATGGAAGGCAGGAACCAAGAGCCACCCAGCACCAGTGCCTGGTCCAGACCTGTTCCTCCTGAAAGAGAACAAATATTCAGTACATGAGGGGGGTCCCATCGGGGGGATCTGGCATTAAAGATGTGGCAGTGGTGGTGGGGCAGGAAGCTCTGAGATCAGCTGGGGCTGCTGGAGCTTTCACCTCCACCCCAGGGGCTCAGCAGCTGGGGATGATTCAGGCTCCAATCTCAACCCCTTTATCTCTTTGGGTGCCTTCCCCTTCCTGGAGTCAGGACTTTGGTCCTGATGGATGTTCTGACAGATGGAGGTCCCTGCCTTATCTGAACTGATTGGACTTTCAACCCCGGGGAGGACATCACAGCCTGGCCACACAAACACAAACAACACAAACACAAAGTCCCTCTGCACCCCAACCACATCTGTCATGGGGAGTGGTGAGGGTGTCAGGGACGTGTGTGTCTTACAGCCAGAGCTGGGTGATCCCTGGGGACAGGTCCTGTGCTTGGTCACTGTAGGTGCAGAGCTTGGTTCCAAATACCTCCTGTGGTTAAGTGTGGGACCCTGGGAGGGGTGGAAATCCTTGGGATGAACTGGAAGGCAGCCTGGGATTTGCACTGCTCTCCTGGGAAGCTGATGAGCTTCTCCTATGGGAAGAAGTTTTCTTTTGGAAACTTCTCCTCAGGATCATCCAAATCTCTCACACTGTTTGTGGTCTCTCTTCCTGAGCTCCACGTTAGGGTTCAGTGCACAGGACTGAGAGCTTCCCAACTGGAAGACCTTGTGGGAATGTCCCCTAAGGACAGGAGCTTGAAGGCAGGGGAGAAAAACTCTGCAGCTATGAACACCTCTGCAGCTGGAGCCCTGGGACCCAGGCTGGAGGCACAGCCTGACAGAGCCCTTCTGCTTGGAGAAGTCCTTGACATGATCCAGTCCAACCCTTCTCCAGGGCTCTGAAACCCCTCCAGGCATGATGGGGACTCCAGCCCTGCCCTGGGCAGCCTGGGCCAGGCCCTGACAACCCTTTCCAGGCAGAAATTCTTCCCCAGCTCCAACCTAAACCTCCCCTGGCACAACTTGAGGTGTGCCAAAAGTTCCTCTTGTCCCATCCCTCTTTCCTTGGGAGAAGGACCCCAGCACCCATGGAGGGGGTGCCTGGACCTCAGGTGTCTGGGATGCTGGGGAAGCATCACCCTGAGCAGGGACCAGGATTTTCTCCTCTCCAGGGATCTTCTCCTCTCCAGGGTGCCTGTGGGAAGGTCCATGCCCAGCATGGGGTGAATCCAAGCTCTGGATCTCAAGTGTGTTCCATGCCTTTGGGCAGGAAGGAGCTGGATGGTCCTGCTGCTCCATGGTCTCTGTTTTTTCAGACAAGGGAGAGGTGCAGACAGCTGAGGGACCAGGTCCTGGACACCACTGCACCCCCCTGTCCTCTTCACCTGGCAGAGCTGATGTGCTTTGGGTGTCTACAGCTGAGATCAGCACCCAGCCCCCTGCTAGAACCACGGGATGGGTTGGGTTGGAAGGGACCTTTAAGACCATTTTGCCCCAAGGCACCTGCCCTGGGCAGCTCAGCCATCCATGTGCCAATGGTGGAGAATTAGGCTGGCACCCAAAAAGCTGAGGTGGCCCCTAGGGAAGGAGGGAATCCAGGGGATGACGTTGCCCTCTGCTCGTGATTCTTATCAGGAATTGTTTTTGGGGAGTGCCCAAGTCCTGAGCAGGAATGACATAACCATGGCAATAGGGCAGTAAATGTTGATGGGGCACTGACGTAAAGTTGGGTGTTTGTCCCCTGGGGGAAGGCAAACACAGCTCAGAAATAGCTCAGCAAGGCTCCCAAGGCCAGGAAACCTTCTCCAGGGGCAGGAGGTGTTGGTGCTGATCCATCCCCTTCCCCTCTCCCAAATGGAAAGGGTTGGGGACACCACCAGGACTGCCCAGCAGCAGGATGGGTGTTCTGGATGGGTCCCAGCCTTGGCCAAGGGTTGGGATGGGTTTGTTGGCCCTGTCAGAGCAATGGATGAGGAGCTGCTGCAAAGAGCTTCATGATGGGAGCAAAGTCCAGGAGCATCGTCGCTGCCAAGGCCTCTTCTCCAGGCAGCAGTTTTGGGGATGGTTTCCCTGGCATCAGGCTGGCAGAAGCACCAGTTAAAATTCTTTTCCTGAATTTTAATGGATTTATCAGTGAGGCAGCAATAAGTAAGATAGGAAATGCAGCAGTTAACTCTTAGGGTCAAACACAGAGGGAGAACAACGAGGAGAATATTGCATAGTAAGTAGAGGGGCAAACTCCTGGTTTGGCTGGATCTCTGAGAGTCACTGCACTGAACTCCCTGGTTTCAGTAGGATTCCTGGAGAAGAGGCACGATTTAAAGAACTTATCTCCATGTATCTAAACAATTCCAGTAATTAAACTAAAAGTATAAATAAAAGAGACTTCTCTCACCAGCTATGTTGGGACCACTGATCCCAAACTCAGCCCAGCAGGCATTTCCCACCCTGCTGTGTCCCCTGGCCAAGGGCTGGCACAGCTCCTGCCCATCCAGGAGGGGAAGGGGACACCCCAAAAGTTAAAGCCTTAACAACTTCTCTGATCTACACCTGCCCAGGTGCTCCTCAGGCCCCAAAACCAGCTCCAGACCCAAGGAGCTGAGCCAAGGTTGGAGCAGCAACCTGCAACCCAAACTTGGCCTTGGGGTATTTCTATTGCTCCTGCTTTTTAATGACTTTTTTTTTTTTGGGTTTTTTGTGGCTTTTTCCACCTCCTTGGGTTGGTTCCTCCATCAGGGGGTGAATGAGCAGCCCAAGAAGGAGCAGTGACACCAGAAATTGCCTCAGGGAGCCCAGACCAGGTCAGAGATCTCTGAGAGGGTCACATTTATCTGAGGATTTAGATCCCACAGGAAAGGAAATGGGGTTCTCTAGAAAAGAGTTTAAAAACGTGCCCTTTGAGGGCTTAAAAAGTGATATTAAAAAAAATAAAGCAAAAAACCCAAGAAAAAAGCAAAATTAATTCTTCATCTCAGCCCCGAACCTGAGACAGGGCTGAGGTGCCAGGAGAAAGAGCCCCAGGGGCTTTGCCATGGAGCTCAGGATGGGGAGATGAAGGGTTGGAGAATCTTTGACCCCTTTTGTGGGAAGCAGAGGGGAAAAGAATGTTTTCTGCCCAAATTTTCTTCCATTCAAACCTGTTGGCCCTGCACTCCTCCTGCCCTGGGGCAGGGACATCTCAGGCCACCTTGGGACCCAAAGCCAGGGATGGAGGAACCTCAGCTGCAGCATCACCTCCCCCATCCTGGGAACTGCTGCCCGGGGCTCTGGGGGAGTCAGGATCCAGGGAGGGATTTCAGAGATCCCAAAATTGTCTCCAGTTCTGGGGGAGCTCTTGGAGCAGATCCTGGAGCTGCTGGGAGGGCTGGAGCAGCTCTGCTCTGGAGCCAGGCTGAGAGAGTTGGGGGTGTTGAGGCTGGAGAAGAGAAGGCTGCAATGGGGAGACCTTAGAGCACCTTCCAGTGCCTGAAGGGGCTCCAGGAAGGCTGGGGAGGGACTTGGGACAAGGGCCTGGAGGGATGGGAGCCTGCGAGGGGGAAGGGTTTGCAGCTGGGAGAGGGGAGATGGAGAGGAGATCTTGGGCAGGGAGGGAGGGAGGGAGGGAGAAATGGTTTGGTTGGACTTGGTGATCTCCAAGGTCCTTTCCAGCCATGAGCATTCTGTGATTCTCAGGTGTGGGACATGGGTTAGTGGTGGCCTGGAATAAGGTGATGTCCTGGCTGGGCTGGAGTGGGCTAGGAGAAGGGGGAAGGGTTTGGAGCTGGGAGAGGGGAGCTGGGGATGAGATGTGAGGGAGGAATTGCTTGGGGTGAGGGTGCTGAGCCCCTGGTTGCCCCAGAAACCTTCCTTCCCCTGGCAAAACCTCACCCAGTGACACCAGGGTGACATTATCCACAGGTTTTATCCTGACAGCCAACCCCCCCCTGCAGGACCTGGTTAGTGTACAGGAGCTGCCCCCACCCCCTCAGCTGGACAGTTTAAAAGCATTAATTGCATTGTGGGGCTCTGCTGCAGCAATCTCTGCTCTCCATCAGACACCTGACTGCTTTAATGAGCTGCTGCTCACCCCCCCTCCCTCTACCCCCCATCCCTCCCAACCGCTGGCTCCAGAGCAGAGCTGCTCCAGCCCTCCCAGCAGCTCCAGGGCCTCCTCTGCACTGGCTCCAACAGCTCCGGGTCCTTCTGCTGATGGGGACCCCAGAGATGGACACAGCTTTACCCCAGGGGGGTCTCCCCAGAGCAGAGGGATGGGATGGGATGGGTGCCCATCTCCCCAGGCACCCCCTCCCCTGCCTGGGCTCCCCTCCTGGGCTGGACTTTTCTTTTTTCTTTTTAGGTGGGGGTAGGGATCTCTGAAGATGCTTTCTCCATGGTCCTTCCTTGCCATCTCTCACTGTCTCCATCCCTGCACAAGCAGCTCAGGGGGTCACAGGAGGTCCCAGCCCTGCTCTGATGGGGTTGGATGGGGCTTGGAGCACCCTGGGCTGGGGGAGGTGTCCCTGCCCATGGCAATGGCACTGGGGGAGCTTTAGGGCCCCTTCCCACCCAATCCAGGCTGGGATTGGATGGTTCTGTGCCCAACTTCCCTTCTTCAGGCAAGAGGCTCAAACCAACCCAGGCAGTGGTGGAAAGCATTGCTGTGGGAATGCTGAGGACATCGAGTGCCCTGCCAGAACTCAGCTCAGCTCCTGGGACCCAGAATCAGCCCTGGGAAGCTCTTGAAGACCCAGATCAGGTGTTTACACCCAGGGCAGGTTCCTCCTTGCCCAAAACACAGCTCTCACCCATCTCCTCTCCCTGAAGGACAACCAAGTACCAAGCCCTGGAGCCTCCAGCAGGCTGAGGACCTGGGGCTGGGAGCATCATTGTCCCACAATGGAGCTCATCCATGCCAGGGCTGCCTCTGGAGATGTGTATTCCCAGGCAGGGATCCTGCCAGCTCCTCCTGCTCAGGGACACCCCCAGCAGCCACCCAGGGTCCTCTTTTGGTGAACCCAGCAGCCAGCCAGCCAAGCAGCAGCAGCTGGAGAAGCCCCTGCAAGCAGGTCCAGGATTGCTCGGGTGACCAAAACCAAACCTTGGGGCACCTCTCCCACCCCCCAGCCCTTCCTTTTGGGGTTGTGCCCCCATCTGTCCTCCCCAGATCCTTCCTGGTCCCCATCCTGGTGGTGCAAGGAGGGCTCAGCTCATCCCACAGCAGGGCCTGGCCATTCCCAGCTGGATTTTGGCCACGGGGGGGCTATTCCTGCTGGAGATGAGGTGGCCACCACAGCATCACCCTGGTACACCCATCCCACCTCCTCTCCAGCACAGCCCCAAGTTTGTTTTCACACTCCTGAGCTGCAGGGAGGTCCCATGGCCCCCTCTGTGCTGGGGAAGTGCCCAGGACATGGGATGCTCCCTCCTCCTGGAGCAGATCCCTGCCAAGTGATTCCAGCAGCAGCCAGGCCTGCCCGGGATGCTTTCCCCCCAAATACCCCTTATCCCTTCCTTTGCAAAGCTCTGGCACCCCAGGGGAGTTACAGCAAGGTTCAAGGGGATGGCCATGGGTCTGTGTGTGCCCCCCAAGGGGTGGCAAGGGGACAGGCACCTGGAGGGGCTTTCTCTCAGCATCCCCTGCACAAATGTTGGAAAGAAAAATGCAAGGTCAGGGGGGAAATGCTCCTCCTGGAGCCTCCTGAGGTCAGACCTGGGAGGTAAGTCCAGCTGAGGTCACTCAGGCTATGGATGAAGTCCAGCTGGAGACCCTTGGGGTCTGACCTGGTAGAAAAGTCCATCTGGAGACCCTTGGAGTCACTCGTGCTAAATTAAATCCATCTGGGGACCACTGAGGTCAGACCTGGGAGGTGAAGTCCATCTGGAGGCCCTGGAGGCCGTTCATGCAAGATTAAATCCAGCTGGAAACCCTTAGAGCTCAGACCTGGAAGGTTAAATCCAGCTGAAGCCACCTGAAGGTCTGGTAGAGAAGTTCCTCAGACTCCTTGAAGCCTCCTGCTCTTCCTCCTCCTCTTCCTCCTCCTCCCTGAAGCCTTGGTAGAACATCTGGGCAGCATCTGCCTGGCTGGGTCTGCAGCATGGGCTGAGCTGTGGGGCAGCTGCCCTGGGATTCACCAGCAGCCCCCTCCCCACATTCCACCCTTCTTCAGATGCAGATCCAGGTCCCCATCCCAGCACCAAACCACCTTCAAATTCCACCTGGCTCCAAACCCCTCCCCGTGTGGACCCTCCCTGTGCCACCATTGCCTCACATCCCCCTGGGACCCCCATCCCCTGGCACCAGCTGCCACCAGGAGGTCTCCTCTTGTTCTCCAGCCATGGGGATGTGGCAGCTTTTGGCCTTGGCCAGCCCCAACCTGCAGCCAGGAGGGGGTGGAGGTGGCAAGAGGGAGCCCTGGAGATGCCCTGGGGGGAAGGTTGGAGCCTGGGCAGGCACAATCCCTGTCCTGGTCCTCATCTGGGGGAGTCCCATCCATCAGGGAGGGCAGGCAGGGGACAGGCAGCTCCTGTGTGCTGTCTGGGCTGGGGACAGGGGACAGAGTCCCCTTTTGGAGCAGGTAGAGTCCCCTCCCTGCCAGGTGGGCAGAGGAACCTTGGTAAGAGCATCCCCCCCCGGGGACCTTCCCCTCTGTGCCTTCCTCCCTCTGGCTGCAGAGGGGGAGGAGAAGCAGAGGGATGATGTGGCACTGTCCCTGCCAGCTCCTGCTGGGCTGCGGGAGGTGACAGCAGGACAGGCTGGCAGGGACATCCCTCCCTCCGAGCCCTCCCTGGGTCCCCGTGGAGGAGATGGGGACAGAGCCACGGAGCAGTTTGGATGAGGATACCTTGGCCAGGCCACCCTGGGCCCTGCCACCAGCTCTGCCCCACTCCTGACCCCCAGAAACCTCCACCCATCACCACCCCGACCTCCCAGCTGCTCCTCCTCAAAGCCCAAATCCCCCTTTTCTGCTCCAGGGGTTCTAATCATGGAATCACTGAGTCCCAGACTGCTTTGGCTGAGAAAGGGCCCTTAATGAAATGATGAGTTTCATCAGGATGGGGTTCATCCTCAGCACCCCTTGGCACAGCTCCCCACCTTTGGGGTCACAGCATGGAATCCCAGAGTGGGTTGGGTGGGAAGGGACCTGAAAGCTCCCCCAGTGCCCCCCCTGGGAAAGGTCCCAGTCCTGCCCTGAAGGCAGAAGATTCAGCTGGGAGTGAGACATCTGCTATGGGCACCAACTCACACTGGATCCAGGGCACATTTCCACCAGAGGATCATGGAATGGTTCAGGTGGGAAAGGAAAATAAAGCAAATCCAGCTGAGCTGCAGCCTGGAGCTCTGCTCATTGAGTCCCAGAGGGGTTTGGGTGGGAAGGGACCCTAAAGGTCACCTAATTCCAACCCCTGCCATGGTCAGGGACCCCTCCCCCAGCCCAGGGTGCTCCAAGCCCCATCCAACCTGGGCTGAGACACTGCCAGGGATGGGGCAGCCACAGCTTCCTTGGGCAACCTGGGCAACCAGGGGCTCAGCACCCTCACCCCAAGCAATTCCTCCCTCACATCTCATCCCCAGCTCCCCTCTCCCAGCTCCAAACCCTTCCCCCTTCTCCTAGCCCACTCCAGCCCAGCCAGGACATCACCTTATTCCAGGCCACCACTAACCCATGTCCCACACCTGAGAATCACAGAATGCTCATGGCTGGAAAGGACCTTGGAGATCACCAAGTCCAACCAAACCATTTCTCCCTCCCTCCCTCCCTGCCCAAGATCTCCTCTCCATCTCCCCTCTCCCAGCTGCAAACCCTTCCCCCTCGCAGGCTCCCATCCCTCCAGGCCCTTGTCCCAAGTCCCTCCCCAGCTTTCCTGGAGCCCCTTCAGGCACTGGAAGGTGCTCTAAGGTCTCCCCGGTGCAGCCTTCTCTTCTCCAGCCTCAACACCCCCAACTCTCTCAGCCTGGCTCCAGAGCAGAGCTTCTCCAGCCCTCCCAGCAGCTCCAGAACCTCTGGACTGGCTCCAACACTCCCGGGATGAAGGCACATCCAGCAGAGGCACCAGGTACATCGTGCTCCCAAGCCTGGCAGATGCCATCACGAGGATGGATCCGTGGCCAACGATGGCATTTGGCTCCTGTGTTTCCATGGCACAGCTCTGTCCTGGCCATGCTGGGACTCAGTGACCTGTGAATTATTTATTCCCTGCCTGTCGTTGTTATTCCCCAGCCCAAACCCCTCCCTGGGAGCCAGGTCTGGTGCAGAAGGGGAGGCAGCAGATGGCAAACGTGGAATGAAATAAATCAGCACAGCAGGAAGGGATTTGCAATGAGAGCCACGAGTGGGGACTTTTTCACTGTGCTGAAAAGCAGAGGAAAAGCCCCAAAACTTCTCCAAGCCCCGGGTGATGCTGCCAGGGGGCCTTCCCTGGGTCTCTTTGCACCCATCCAGCTTGAGGGTTGGGAAAACCACCCCAAAATTCCCCCTCCTGGATCCCGAGAGCAGGGTGACCGGGGACAACCCTGGAGCCAAGGGTGCACCTGGAGATGCTGCTGTAAATCAGGGCTGGAGGCTTCAGCTGTCACCACTCCCAGGGGGGTTTTGGCAGCTTTGCTCTGCAGGTTTGTGGTGACATTGGCCAGGGTGCTGGCACCTTGCTTGTCCCTCCTGGGGACAGGGGGGAGGGCTTGGGGCTGGATCCATGTGCCAGGGGGTGAGCTGGGACCTGGGGGACAGTGCTGGTGGTGGGGTGGGACACTGGGGGGTGTTTAGGAGAGGACTCTGCTCCAGGAGGTCCTTTACATTTGGTGTAATCCCAACAGGGGTGATGGCACCCAGCCTGGGGACCCTCATGCAGGGTCCTGAGAGCTCCTGAAGCCCTGGTTCCTAGGATGAGAGAACATGGAATGGGTTGGGTGGGAAGGGACCTTAAAGATATCATGGTCAGGGACCCCTCCCCCAGCCCAGGGTGCTCCAAGCCCCATCCAACCTGGGCTGAGACACTGCCAGGGATGGGGCAGCTACAGCTTCCTTGGGCAACCTGGGCAACCAGGGGCTCCAGAACCCCCTCTGCCAGGGGAGACCCCTGCCCACGCTCCAGCCACTCCTCCCAGGGCTGCTCCAGCATCTCCCACTGAGTCTCTGCTCTTCATGCTGCCTTTCCCCAAGTTCTCCAGCCCTGCTGGGACCCCCTCCTCAAGCACCTTGTGATGCTGTGGAGGGGGACGTGGTCTCTAGAGCTGGTGGCTCTGCTTGTCCCCAGGCTCCAGGACAGCCTGGTGGCCAGGTGGGACATGTCCAGGAGGAGCAGAAACCCCCCCAGGTTCATCAAATGAAGAGTTCAACCATCTCCAGGAGCAAGACCCAACCTCAGCAGTGTCACCAATGTCAGTGGGAGGGGGACAAGGGCACGGGGAGGTCCCTGTTTCTTTTCCCAGCCCTGCCATCGATTGCCTGCAGAACTCTGGGTGAGATGGAGAACATCAACCCCCCCTCTGCTGACCACAGCCCAGCTCTGAGGGCCTCGTAAGTGGAAAGCATCAATATTTGATGGGCTCTGGCTGCTTTGCTCTCAAGGTGAAGGAGAGCAGAGCCCTGAGGCTGAGCAGTGCTGGGGCAGCACAAGTGCCCAACACCACCCCCCTGCATGCCACAAGTTGGGCCCCTCCCCAAAAAAACCCCCAGAGCTGCCACCCACCCACCCCATCCACCCAGGTGGGATGCCCCAGGTGGGTCATGATGGGCTCTGGGACCACCAGCTTGGCCCCAAACCTCTGCTCCTTGTCTCAGGGGCCACCGTGTCCTCCCATGGTGACCATCCCAGGAGGTGATCCCTGTGGGATCTCCCTCGGATGGCAAATAGTTTCACCTAAATTGGGCATGGGGCTTGGGTTCAGGAGAAGACAAGCTGGCCCCTGATGCCATCCTGGCAGAAACTTGGGCTTTTTTGTGCATTAGGTTGATGCCCTTAAAATAACTTCTCTGGAGTTTGTTCTCCAGATCCCTTTTCATCAAAACAATGAAGAAAGGGAGGGTGAGGCAGCTGGAGCTGAAAGCCACTGGGGCATGGCCAGAACCCTCAGCCTGGATCAGTGGAGGGAGGTGCAGAAACTCGAGGCTTTCCTTGGTCATCCAAGCAGCAAAGCTGGTGTTGGGCATCACCCTGGTGAGGATGCTCCTTCTGCCAGAAGAACCACAGCCTGGGCCTCAGCAGCCAAAGCTGGGCAGATGTAGCTTCCATCCTTCAAATGAGCACCCTGGGCTGGGGGAGGTGTCCCTGCCCATGGCTGGGGGTTGGAACTGGATGAGCTTTAAGGTCCCTTCCAACCCAAACTGGTCTGGGATTCCATGAAATGTGCTCACTGAGTCCCAAAAGGGATTTTCTGGAGGAGGTTCTGGGGGATGGGGATGTCTTCTCATCCCTACCAGCTCTCATCTATTGGATGAACAGCAAAGGGAGCTGCCTGCAACGTGACAATCCTGGAGCAGAGGAGGCTGAGGGGAGACCTTGTGGCTCTCTGCAAGCCCCTGAGAGGAGGTTGGAGCCAGGGGGGGTCGGGCTCTGCTCCCAAGGAAGAAGGGATGGGACAAGAGGAACTTTTGGCACACCTCAAGTTGTGCCAGGGGAGGTTTAGGTTGGAGCTGGGGAAGAATTTCTGCCTGGAAAGGGTTGTCAGGGCCTGGCCCAGGCTGCCCAGGGCAGGGCTGGAGTCCCCATCATGCCTGGAGGGGTTTCAGAGCAACCCCTGGGGATGTGGGAATGAGGGACATGGGGCAGGGGTGCTGGGGAAGGGTTGGACTGGGTTCTCCAACCCAAACTCTTCCATGATCCCATGACTCCAGGGAGCTGGGCAGCTGGCAGATGATGGCACAAGGGCCATGGGGCAGAGCTGCATGGATGGTGAAGGGTTTCCAGGTGTCTCCAGTGGATAAAGCTCAGCCAGATCCAACCAGTTCTCCTATCTCCATCCCCATCCCCATCTCCATTCCCATCCCCATCTCCATCCCCATTCCCATTCCCATCCCCATTTCCATCCCCATCCCCATCCCCATCCCCATCCCCATCTCCATCTCCATTCCCATCCTCATCCTCATCCTCATCCCCATTCCCATTCCCCTCCCCATCCTCTTCCCATCCCCATCCCCATCCCCACCCCCATCTCCATCCCCATCTCCATCCCCATCCCCATCCCCATCTCCATCTCCATTCCCATCCTCATCCTCATCCCCATTCCCATCCTCATTCCCCTCCCCATCCCCTTCCCATTCCCATTCCCATCCCCTCTGGGCTCTCAGAGGGCTCTGTAACCAGGGGCAGGGATCTGGGCTGGCTCCAACCCCTCATCACCCTCAGCTCCCTGGGACTGATGACCCCGGGGCTGTTGGCTGCTGCCTGTCGGGTTGGGTTGTGCTCAGAGGGGTGGTTTTGGGGACACGTTGGACACGTTGTTCCTTCCTCCCTCCTCGCTTGTCAGAGTTTATTTTTTGCTCTCCGGTGGAAATTGGATTTTCTCTGATTTCATTCCTCTGCTGTCACACCGGGTGCTGGTGCCTTTCCTGCCTCCCCCTGCAGCCTTTCTCTTCTTGATTCAAACAACTCTTTGGGGTGAGATCCTGCACCTTGGGCATCTCCATGGATTTCTTTCTCCAGAACTCGCTGCCAGGCCGGGGAGGGTGCTTGGAGATCCCAGAACTCTGGTTCCTCCCAGTGGGTCAGCACATGGCCCCTGCCCCAGGGCTGGGGAGGGATGGGGGTGGCTTCAGCATGGAGAAGACAGAGTGCCAGGGAGAGCTGAGCCTGGATTCCAAAGGAAAAAATATATCCATATGGATCATGGATTCATGGAATGGGTTGGGTTGGAAATGACCCTGAAGATCCTGGAGTCCAACCCTTAACCCAGCACTGCCCTCAGCATCACAAGTCTGTGTCCTGTGAGACCCCCAGGGAAGGGAAATCATCCAGAGGGACCTGGAGAGGTGGGATTGGGAAAACCCCATGGAGCTGAGCAAGGGCAAGGGCCTGGCCATGGGTGGGGACAATCCCCAGAACAGCTCCAGTTTGGGTGGGGAATGGCTGGAGAGCAGCCCTGAGGAGAAGGACTTTGGGGTGTGAGGGGAGGAGAAGCTCAGCATCACCCCAGCCATCCCCGTGTTGGTCACCCAACCCCACACGTGTCCATCTCTGGGGTCCCCATCAGCAGAAGGACCCGGAGCTGCTGGAGGCCCTGGAGCTGCTGGGATGCTTTGATGTGCAGAGGGTCTCATCCAGATCCCTTGCTGCCACCCTGGGGCGAGGTGACCTCTTCAGTGAGGAGCAGGGAGACCCAACAACCATTTGGAAGCTCTGCTGATAAATGACAGAAGGGTTTGGGTTGGAAGGGACCCTAAAGCTGATCTGCTTCCAACCCACTTGGATTCCTTGCTGCACCTTCCAGGTCAGGTCCTTCAGGCTCTGGTTGGATGTTGACTTCTGAATCCAGCAGTGCTGGGAGGAGTGGGAGCTTCTCTTCTCCAGGGGGTTTTTGCCCTCTGGGAGAGGTCCCAAACCCTGGTGTGGAGCTGGGTGACTCAGCACAAGATGTCAAAACCCAGGAGGAGATGAACCACCCTCCAGCTGCTGGAGACAACTTGCTGGACTTCAAACAGATGCCAGAGATCTGGAGCAGCTCTGGGAAGGAGGAGGCTGCGAGGATTTAGAGGAGGTGATGGGAAATCTGAATTATTCAGCTGAAAAACAGAGGTGAGGGGAGGACTCCTCAGAGCTGATCTGAAGCTTCTCCACATCCTGTGCTCTGGCATCTTTTTTTTTTTTTTTTCTTTTGGAAGAGCTGAGATGCTGAGGGGCTGGGAGAGGAGCTCCAAGAGCTGGAGAGCTGGAAGCCACCAGACAACTTTCCCAAAGGGGGTGTTGTGATTCTGCTGAAGCAGGAGGACCAAGAATGCTAATAAAGTCCCAGCAATGTAAATATGGAGCCAGGCAGACAAAACAAGAGCCCAGCCCGGGCTGGAGGGACACACAACAGCAACAACCCCACCAGGGAGGGTTTGGGGAGGGACCGAGAGCATCCGAGGAGGGGGTGCCTTGTTTTCTCCTGGGTGGCATCTTGGGCTGAGTGGAAGGGAGGTTTTCAGCTGAAAACACAGGGAGGTTTGTGGGGTTTTTTTGTTTTGGGAGGGCCTGGGTATCAAAACACTTTATCTGGATTCTTCAGTCCCCAAAATCCTCGTCCTCCTGCCATGTGTGCAGCCAGAGATGGAGACAGGAGGATGGGCAGAGCTTGGGGCACCTCTGGTGGAGCAGTGTCCTTCAGGGATGTTGTGTTCTGCCTGATGGGATCTGAGGGAGAAATCCTGCACTGGTGAACAACCTGGCCAAGGGAGATGTGGCTGCCCCATCCCTGGCAGTGTCTCAGCCCAGGTTGGATGGGGCTTGGAGCACCCTGGGCTGGGGGAGGGGTCCCTGACCATGGCAGGGGTTGGATCTCCATGATCTTTAAGGTCCCTTCCCACCCAACCCAGTCTGGGGCTCTGGGATTCTCCAGGACTTTTCTCCAAGATCTTTCCCCATGTCAGTGACTCAGAAGCTTGATGTGGTCCTGGAGAAATCCTCCTGGCCTTGGAGGGGGCAGAGGATCCCCCAGAACATCCACAGCAAGGTTCTGCACCTTGCTGAATCAGGCAGTGGGTATTTCAGCATGGGATTTGGGACATCTGGAAACTCCTGAGGCTGGGAGCATCCAGACAGGGATTAGAGAGGGCTGGTCCTGCCCTGCTCTGGTGCTGTGTCCATTCTCCATCAACAGAGATGAACATCATGCCCTTGGGAATGGGCATTGGAATGGGCTGCCCAGGGAAGTAGTGGATTCTCCATCCCTGGAGGTTTTTAAGCAGAGCACTGAGTGCACTGAGTGCCATGGGCTGGGAACCACGGGGGGAGTGGATCAAGGGTTGGACTTGATGATCCCAGAGCTCCTTTCCAACCCAAATGATTCTGGGATTCTGTGAATCCCACCTGTTTTGGTGTCCCATGGGTTGGGACAATCCCCAGCACAGCTCCAGGCTGGGTGGAGAATGGATGGAGCAGCCCTGAGGAGAAGGATTTTGGGGGGGCTGTGGGGCAGGGGTGGTTTCCAGCTGCTGCCTCTCCAGGGGAGATCCTGGAGGGAAAGAGAAGAGGTCTGCAGTCCTGCAAAACCACCACCACCTGGAGTTTCCTCATCAGAAGTGCTCTCCAGAGCACAGTGAGCATGGGATTTCCCTCTTCTGCATCAGATCTTCTGATCCAGCACCTGGATGCTCTGATCAGCACAAGGTTTCATCTATCCATAGCCAGGGCTCTTCCCAGCCCTGACAGCATCCATCCCGTCACCTGTAGCATCCATCCCAACACCTGTAGCATCCATCCCATCACCTGTAGCATCCATCCCAACACCTGTAGCATCCATCCCAACACTTGTAGCATCCATCCCATCACCTCTAGCATCCATCCCATCACCTCTAGCATCCATCCCATCACCTGTAGCATCCATCCCAACACTTGTAGCATCCATCCCATCACCTCTAGCATCCATCCCATCACCTCTAGCATCCATCCCATCACCTGTAGCATCCATCCCAACACTTGTAGCATCCATCCCATCACCTCTAGCACGCATCCCAACACCTGTAGTATCCATCCCAACACTTGTAGCATCCATCCCATCACCTCTAGCATCCATCCCATCACCTGTAGCACCCATCCCATCACCTCTAGCACCCATCCCAACACCTGTAGTATCCATCCCAACACTTGTAGCACCCATCCCATCACCTCTAGCACCCATCCCATCACCTGTAGTATCCATCCCAACACTTGTAGCATCCATCCCATCACCTCTAGCATCCATCCCATCACCTGTAGCATCCATCCCAACACCTGTAGCATCCATCCCAACACCTGTAGCACCCATCCCAACACCGTAGCATCCATCCCATCACCTCTAGCATCCATCCCATCATCCGTAGCACCCATCCCAACACCTGTGGCATCCATCCCAACACTTTTAGCATCCCTCCCAACCCTGGTACCACCCATCCCAGCCCTGGTAGCTCCCATCCCAACCCTGGTAGCTCCCATTCCATGCACTTTCCTCCAAAAAGTCCTTTATAAAAGTCACCCAGGGCCAGAGCCAGCCCAGCAGGGTGAGGGTTTGGTTGAGAAACTCTGGAAAGGGAGATGAAATGCCAGGTTGTTGTGGCAACAAACAGAATTATTTGAGGAAAAGGATTAAAATCCACAGCTCCAGCAGCAGCTCGATGGGTGGGTTTGAGGGCAAGAGGCTGCTCTAAGGTCTCCCCGGTGCAGCCTTCTCTTCTCCAGCCTCAACACCCCCAACTCTCTCAGCCTGGCTCCAGAGCAGAGCTGCTCCAGCCCTCCCAGCAGCTCCAGGGCCTCCTCTGCACTGGCTCCAACAGCTCCGGGTCCTTCTGCTGATGGGGACCCCAGAGATGGACACGTGTGGGGTTGGGTGACCAACACGGGGATGGCTGGGGTGATGCTGAGCTTCTCCTCCCCTCACACCCCAAAGTCCTTCTCCTCAGGGCTGCTCTCCAGCCATTCTCCCCCCATCCTGGGGCTGTTCTGGGGATTGTCCCCATCCATGGCCAGGCCCTTGCCCTTGCTCAGCTCCATGGGGTTTTCCCAATCCCACCTCTCCAGCCTCTCCAGCTCCTTGATGGATCTGCTGCTCCTTCCCCTCCCTCTCCCCTCAAGGTTTCACCCATGCTGGAGGAGCTCAGCATGGCCCTGGTGATGCTCTCCAACTTCCCAAAATTCCCAAGGCAGAGCCCATGGGTCTCACTGCACATCCCAGGGCTGGGATCAGGACTGTGGCTCCTGCCACACCACCGGGAAGCACCTAATTCCCACCAGGAGACCTGAGGAGGACCTAAAGAACAAGCGGGGTCTGAAGAAGAGCTGGGGTGAAAGCACTTTCCCCAGGTTTCCAGCAGAAGGTGGGAATTTCAGCATGGGATTTGGGACATCCAGAAACTCCTGAGGCTGGGAGCATCCAGACAGGGATGGGAGAGGGCTGGTCCTGCCCTGCTCTGTCTCCATTCTCCATCAGCAGAGACAAAATCCTGGGCCTGATGGGGTTTTGAGCCCATCCAGTGCTTCTGGTCAGGAGCCCATCCAGTGCTTCTGGTCAGGGAGCTTTTCCTTCCCTGTCACCTCCAGATGTCCCTCAGGATACAGAGTTATCCAGTTCCCTTTCCAGCCCAGGCAGCTGCAGAGGATCCAGGGAACCCCAACCTCTGCCTTATTCCCAGTGCTTAGAAGGAAGAAATCCAGGGCTCCAAGTCCCTTCCCTGGTGCCCAGATCTGCTGGAAATGGCCCAAGGGCTTCTCAAGTCCTGGCAACCCCAACCCTGAGGGCAGAGAGAGCTCTGGGATCCCCCAAAACCCCCCCCAGGGATGGGTGCTGGGTGCTGGGCCAGGGCTGGGTGGGAAGGGGAAGGAAAGGGGAAGGAGGAGAAGGAGAAAGAAGGAGAAGGAGAAGGAGAAAGGAGGAGAAGGAGAAGGAGAAGGAGAAGGAGAAGAAGGAGAAGGAGAAGGAGAAGGAGAAGGAGAAGGAGAAGGAGAAGGAGAAGGAGAAAGGAGAAGAAGGAGAAGGAGAAAGGAGAAGAAGAAGAAGGAGAAAGAGAAGGAGAAGGAGAAGGAGAAGGAGAAGGAGAAGGAGAAGGAGAAGGAGAAGGAGAAGGAGAAGAAAAAGGTGGAGAAGAAGGAGAAAAAGATGAAAGAGAAAGTGAAGGAGAAGAAGAAGAAGAAGAGGAGGAGGAGGAGGAGGAGGAGGAAGAGAAAAGAAGAAGGTGAAGACAAAGAGGGGAAAATAAATAAATAAATATTTCTCTTCCCCTTCCCAAAATGAAAAAAAAACCCAAACCCAAACAAAACAAGCACAACAAAAAACCCCAGCCCTGCTCCTCTGGCAGGATCCAACCCCCGTGTTCCTGATGGGTGAATAACTTACAGCCAGACAGTGTATTTATAGCATCTTGCTCATGAGTTTTTAATTAAAATTCCATTTTCTTTTTTTTTTTTTTTGCTCCAGATGGCAGGAACGACCCTTTCCCTGTTTTCCTTGTTTTGTTTTGTTTTTGTTTCATTTTGTTTTGTTCTGAAGGCATCAGGAGGCTCTTGCCTGCCTGGGTTTGGTTTGGGGGTGTGGGGAGGGGTTGTTTGGTTGGGTTTTTTTGGGGGGGGGGTTGTGTGTGTGTGATGGGGATGGAGGTTCCCTGCCCAGCACCCTGGCTATGGATTGATGGGGTTGTTCTGGGGGAGGAGGAGGTGGTTGGTTCCCTCCCCAAGGCTGCAGACAAGTGTCAGGTCCTTGGGGATCTCACCCGGGCAGGTCCTGCTCCACGTCAGAAAAACTCAGATCAGGAAACCAAAGCTTTTACTGGAGCTTAAATGGAGCTGGTTGGGGGGGGCTGGAGGGAGAGGAGATGCCAACCAAGCCAAGCTGGGGACCTCCAGTGCTGGATCCTGCTGCCCCAAGGCACCCAGCACCCCTGGGATGTGGCCAAGGGCTGGAGGAGGGGTCCCTGACCATGGCAGGGTTGGAATTAGGTGACCTTTAGGGTCCCTTCCCACCCAACCCACTCTGGGGTTCCCTGATTCTCTGGATGGATGGGTGGGTGGGCAGCTGGGTGTGCAGAGGAGGAATGAGTGAGGAATGGATGGACAGACAGCCCAGAGGTCCCCAGGGTGGGGAGCTGGTGGTGAAGGCCATGGCAGGGCTGGAGAACTGCAGCTTTCCTGGGTGCTGTTCTGCTGCCAGGGAGGGGTTGGGATGGAGAGGAGGCCACAGCCCCCACTGCTCATTGGTGGGGCTGAGGGAGGTGGGGTGGGGGGTTCTGTCTTGGGGGAGATGGGCAGGGGGTTGCTGGGACCCAAACCCCATTCTTTGGGGTCCCTGGTTGCCCAGGTTGCCCAAGGAAGCTGTGGCTGCCCCATCCCTGGCAGTGTCTCAGCCCAGGCTGGATGGGGCTTGGAGCACCCTGGGCTGGGGGAGGGGTCCCTGACCATGGCAGGGGGGGCACTGGGGGGGGCTTTGAAGTCCCTTCCCACCCAAACCACTCTGGGGTTCCCTGATTGATGGAGCTGGAGGTAAGGCAAAGCCAGGAGCATCTGAGCCCAGCAGCACAGGGATATGGGGTGAAGGCCATGGCTGAGCTCCTTGCTTTGGGTACTCTCCTTGTAGGAACCCTTCATGCAACCTCCAGACCTTTGGGCTGAGGGTGCCTGCGGCAGGAGAATCATAGAATCATGGAATGGGCTGGGTTGGAAGGGACCTCAGAGCTCATCAAGTCCAACCCTTGATCCACTCCCCCCGTGGTTCCCAGCCCATGGCACTCAGTGCCACATCCAGGCTCTTTGGAAAGATCTCCAGACACGGAGAATCCACTACTTCCCTGGGCAGCCCATTCCAATGCCTGATCACCCTCTCCAGAAAGAAATTCTTTCTCATCTCCAACCTAAACCTCCCCTGCCACAACTTGAGACCCTGCCCTCTTGTCTTGCTGAGAGTTGCCTGGGAAAAGAGCCCAACCCCCCCCTGGCTCCAACCTCCTTTCAGGGAGTTGGAGAGAGTGATGAGGTCTCCCCTGAGCCTCCTCTTCTCCAGCCTCAACACCCCCAGCTCCCTCAGCCTCTCCTCACAGGATCTGTGCTAGAAGGAGGAACCTGGAGTCAAACCCTGGCTTGGCTCCTGCTCTCCCAGATTCTCTTCCTTCCATGGAGAGCTTGGGATCCCCCCAGGGAGCAGCACCAGCACCAGCCCAAAGTGAGAGAGGAAGCACCAAGAGGACTTCTGAGTCTTGTTTCAGCTTTCTGGTGGAACCACAGGGATCTATCACGGAGCCTTCTGGCTCAGGGGCCCTGGCAAGACATCCAAGCTCCATGTTTTGTTAGGAAGCAGGTCATGGAATGTGGAGCACGGTGCTGCCCTGGCTCTTGGGACGTCAGGGAATAAAGGAGATCACTGGGTGAGGTGTTGGAGTCTGCTTCCCATGGTCTCATCTCGCTTCAGGTCTTGTGACAGAAGGTCCCAGGTCACGTTTTGGTCAAAGCAGCCAAAGCAGAAAGCAAGGGGCACCTCAAAATGTCAGAGCCAAGATCTGGGTTAACTTGGGTTGGGCAGAAGGGACAGGATCTGGTGGTCTTGGCATGCAGAGAGCAGGACCAAGATGTCAAGGGACAAGGGCAATGGACAAGGGATTGTCCCTCTGCCCTGGGGTCTCAGAGGACCCTTGGTTATTGCTCCACCTGGAAAAACCCTTCTTCTATCCCATCACAACTCAACCCATCCCATCACAACTCATCCCATCCCAACTCATCTCATCTCAACTCATCACATCTCAACTCATCCCATCAACTCAAGCCCATCTCCCAGGGTGGGGTGGCAGCTGGTCCCAGTGGCTCAGAGAATCACTGAATCCCAGACTGGTTTGGGTTGGAAAGGACCTCAGAGACCACCCAGTCCCAGCCCTCTGCCATGGGCAGGGACATCTCCCACAGCCCAGGGGGCTCCAAGCAAGGTTTCCTCCTGAGATGTGATGAGAACCTCAGTGCTTCCATCCCACCCTCCACCCCAACCCCGAAGTCATCTCCCAGAGCAAAGCAAATTTCCAGGTGACCTTCCCAAGGGTGGTGACAAGAACAGCTGGACATGGACATGGACCTTGGGTGCTGAGGGGGAGGAGGAGGAGGAGGAGAAGAAGGAGAAGGAGAAGGAGAAGGAGAAAAGGAGAAGGAGAAAGAGGAGAAGGAGAAAGAGGAGAAGGAGAAGGAGAAGGAGAAGGAGAAGGAGAAGGAGAAGGAGAAGGAGAAAGAAGGAGAAGGAGAAGGAGAAGGAGAAGGAGAAGGAGGATGATGATGGTGCCCACCAGATCCCCCCCTGCCTCCCGGGCTGGCTGTGGAGCAGAACTGCATTAGGATCCCAGCAGGAAAACATCAAAAGCCTTTGGGGAGTGACTCGGCAGCAGAGCCGGAAGAGAGAGAGCAGAGTTTTGCTTTTTAGGAGGAGGTCTTCTGGGTTGCTTTTTATTTTTTTTTTACTTTTTTTTTAAATTTTATTTTATTTTTGGCAGCTGCGATGGCAGCGGGAGGGGAGGAGGAAATGGCCCCGCTGGAGCTCCGGGTGCATTTGTGGCTTTTCCAGAAGCAGAAGTGGTCGGAGTTTGAGTGCCTGGGAGCTGAGAAGGGCATGAGTCAGGGCTGGGCTGGGGGTGGGAGAGCAGAGGAAGGGCTGGAGCCTCCGGGTGTGGGGATGGAGGAGCTGGAAATGGGATACAGGAGCAGGAGCTGGGATACAGGAGCTGGGATTCAGTAGCAGGAGCTGGGATGGAGGAGGAGGAGCTGGGATGCAGGAGCTGGGATGGAGGAACTGGGATGCAAGAGCAAGAGCTGGGATACAGGAGCTGAGATGGAGGAGGAGGAGGTGGAACAGGGGGACAGGAGATGGGATGGAGGAGCTGGAGCTGGGATGGAGGAGCAGGAGCGAGCAGGAGCTGGGATGCAGGAGCTGTGATTAAGGAGCTGGGATGCAGGAGCTGGGATTCAGGAGCTGGAGCTAGGATGGAGGAGCAGGAGCTGGGATTCAGGAGATGGGATGGAGGAGGAGGAGGTGGAACGGGGGAACAGGAGCTGGGATGGAGGAGCTGGAGCTGGGATCCAGGAGCAGGAGCTGGGATGTAACAGTGGCTGCCAGGGCAAGGCAAGGGCCCATTGCAGGAGCCCTGATGCCAGCAGCTCACCCCCTGCTCAGCTTCACTCCAGCCAGGGCCTGAATCTGCTTCCTGTCCTCAGGCCCCTTTGAACTCCATCCCCTTCCTCCCTGGGGAACCTGGAGTGGCTGGGACAGGGTGGGATGATGACAGTGACCTGGGCAAGGACCCTGCACCTCTCCTCTCCCACTGGGGTTTTCTCCTTTTCCATTGCCCTTGGAAGGTGAGAGCTCAGTCCCTCTCCAGAGCCAGACCTCACCCACCCAGCATCTCCAGAGCCAGCCTGGGTGCCCTTGGCAGAGGACCTGAACCTTCTGCCTGCTGGTGGGATGGGATGGGATGGGATGGGATCTGCCCTGCCTCTGCCTCCTGGATGAGCCCCGGAGCAGTCCCAGGGGACAGAGAACTGTGGTAGGCAAACCCTGAGCATCTTGTGCAAGAGATCAGATCAATGGATGGC
>NW_022045513.1:0-27768 GCF_003957555.1 Calypte anna | reverse complement strand
AACAAAAAAAAAACAAGGAAAACAGGGAAAGGGTCGTTCCTGCCATCTGGAGCAAAAAAAAAAAAAAAAAGAAAATGGAATTTTAATTAAAAACTCATGAGCAAGATGCTATAAATACACTGTCTGGCTGTAAGTTATTCACCCAGCAGGAACACGGGGGTTGGATCCTGCCAGAGGAGGCAGGGTTGGGGTTTTTGTTGTGCTTGTTTTGTTTGGGTTTGGGTTTTTTTTCATTTTGGGGAAGGGGAAGAGAAATATTTATTTATTTATTTTCCCCTCTTTGTCTTCACCTTCTTCTTTTCTCTTCCTCCTCCTCCTCCTCCTCCTCCTCCTCCTCCTCCTCCTCCTCCTCCTCCTCCTTCCTCCTCCTCCTCCTCCTCCTCCTCCTCCTCCTCCTCCTCCTCCTCCTCTTCTTCTTCTTCTTCTTCTCCTTCACTTTCTCTTTCATCTTTTTCTCCTTCTTCTCCACCTTTTTCTTCTCCACCTTTTTCTTCTCCTTCTCCTTCTCCTTCTCCTTCTCCTTCTCCTTCTCCTTCTCCTTCTCCTTCTCCTTCTCCTTCTCCTTCTCCTTCTCCTTCTCCTTCTCCTTCTCCTTCTCCTTCTCCTTCTCCTTCTCCTTCTCCTTCTCCTTCTCCTTCTCCTTCTCCTTCTCCTTCTCCTTCTCCTTCTCCTTCTCCTTCTCCTTCTCCTTCTCCTTCTCCTTCTCCTTCTCCTTCTCCTTCTCCTTCTCCTTCTCCTTCTCCTTCTCCTCCTTTCTCCTTCTTCTCCTTCTCCTTCTCCTTCTCCTTCTCCTCCTTTCTCCTTCTCCTTCTCCTTCTTTCTCCTTCTCCTCCTTCCCCTTTCCTTCCCCTTCCCACCCAGCCCTGGCCCAGCACCCAGCACCCATCCCTGGGGGGGTTTGGGGGATCCCAGAGCTCTCTCTGCCCTCAGGGTTGGGGTTGCCAGGACTTGAGCAGCCCTTGGGCCATTTCCAGCAGATCTGGGCACCAGGGAAGGGACTTGGAGCCCTGGATTTCTTCCTTCTAAGCACTGGGAATAAGGCAGAGGTTGGGGTTCCCTGGATCCTCTGCAGCTGCCTGGGCTGGAAAGGGAACTGGATAACTCTGTATCCTGAGGGACATCTGGAGGTGACAGGGAAGGAAAAGCTCCCTGACCAGAAGCACTGGATGGGCTCAAAACCCCATCAGGCCCAGGATTTTGTCTCTGCTGATGGAGAATGGAGACAGAGCAGGGCAGGACCAGCCCTCTCCCATCCCTGTCTGGATGCTCCCAGCCTCAGGAGTTTCTGGATGTCCCAAATCCCATGCTGAAATTCCCACCTTCTGCTGGAAACCTGGGGAAAGTCCTTTCACCCCAGCTCTTCTTCAGACCCCGCTTGTTCTTTAGGTCCTTCTCAGGGTCTCCTGGTGGGAATTAGGTGCTTCCCGGTGGTGTGGCAGGAGCCACAGTCCTGATCCCAGCTCTGGGATGTGCAGTGAGACCCATGGGCTCTGCCTTGGGAATTTTGGGAAGTTGGAGAGCATCACCAGGGCCATGCTGAGCTCCTCCAGCATGGGTGAAACCTTGAGGGGAGAGGGAGGGGAAGGAGCAGCAGATCCATCAAGGAGCTGGAGAGGCTGGAGAGGTGGGATTGGGAAAACCCCATGGAGCTGAGCAAGGGCAAGGGCCTGGCCATGGATGAGGACAATCCCCAGAACAGCTCCAGGATGGGGGGAGAATGGCTGGAGAGCAGCCCTGAGGAGAAGGACTTTGGGGTGTGAGGGGAGGAGAAGCTCAGCATCACCCCAGCCATCCCCGTGTTGGTCACCCAACCCCACACGTGTCCATCTCTGGGGTCCCCATCAGCAGAAGGACCCGGAGCTGTTGGAGCCAGTGCAGAGGAGGCCCTGGAGCTGCTGGGAGGGCTGGAGCAGCTCTGCTCTGGAGCCAGGCTGAGAGAGTTGGGGGTGTTGAGGCTGGAGAAGAGAAGGCTGCACCGGGGAGACCTTAGAGCAGCCTCTTGCCCTCAAACCCACCCATCGAGCTGCTGCTGGAGCTGTGGATTTTAATCCTTTTCCTCAAATAATTCTGTTTGTTGCCACAACAACCTGGCATTTCATCTCCCTTTCCAGAGTTTCTCAACCAAACCCTCACCCTGCTGGGCTGGCTCTGGCCCTGGGTGACTTTTATAAAGGACTTTTTGGAGGAAAGTGCATGGGATGGGAGCTACCAGGGTTGGGATGGGAGCTACCAGGGTTGGGATGGGTGGTACCAGGGTTGGGAGGGATGCTAAAAGTGTTGGGATGGATGCCACAGGTGTTGGGATGGATACTACAGGTGATGGGATGGATGCTACAGGTGATGGGATGGATGCTACAGGTGTTGGGATGGATACTACAGGTGATGGGATGGGTGCTACAGGTGATGGGATGGGTGCTACAGGTGTTGGGATGGATGCTACAGGTGATGGGATGGATGCTACAGGTGTTGGGATGGATGATAGAGGTGTTGGGATGGGTGCTACAGGTGATGGGATGGATGCTAGAGGTGATGGGATGGATGCTACGGTGTTGGGATGGGTGCTACAGGTGTTGGGGTGGATGCTAGAGGTGATGGGATGGATGCTACAGGTGTTGGGATGGATGCTAGAGGTGATGGGATGGATACTACAGGTGTTGGGATGGGTACTACAGGTGTTGGGGTGGGTGCTAGAGGTGTTGGGATGGATGCTACAGGTGTTGGGATGGATACTGTCAGGGCTGGGAAGAGCCCTGGCTATGGATAGATGAAACCTTGTGCTGATCAGAGCATCCAGGTGCTGGATCAGAAGATCTGATGCAGAAGAGGGAAATCCCAGGCTCACTGGGCTCTGGAGAGCCTTTCTGATGAGGAAACTCCAGGTGGTGGTGGTTTTGCAGGACTGCAGACCTCTTCTCTTTCCCTCCAGGATCTCCCCTGGAGAGGCAGCAGCTGGAAACCACCCCTGACCCACAGCCCCCCAAAATCCTTCTCCTCAGGGCTGCTCCATCCATTCTCCACCCAGCCTGGAGCTGTGCTGGGGATTGTCCCAACCCATGGGACACCAAAACAGGTGGGATTCACAGAATCCCAGAATCATTTGGGTTGGAAAGGAGCTCTGGGATCATCAAGTCCAACCCTTGATCCACTCCCCCCGTGGTTCCCAGCACATGGCACTCAGTGCCACATCCAGGCTCTGCTTAAAAACCTCCAGGGATGGAGAATCCACCCCTCCCTGGGCAGCCCATTCCAATGCCCATTCCCAAGGGCATGATGTTCATCTCTGTTGATGGAGAATGGACACAGCACCAGAGCAGGGCAGGACCAGCCCTCTCTAATCCCTGTCTGGATGCTCCCAGCCTCAGGAGTTTCCAGATGTCCCAAATCCCATGCTGAAATACCCACTGCCTGATTCAGCAAGGTGCAGAACCTTGCTGTGGATGTTCTGGGGGATCCTCTGCCCCCTCCAAGGCCAGGAGGATTTCTCCAGGACCACATCAAGCTTCTGAGTCACTGACATGGGGAAAGATCTTGGAGAAAAGTCCTGGAGAATCCCAGAGCCCCAGACTGGGTTGGGTGGGAAGGGACCTTAAAGATCATGGAGATCCAACCCCTGCCATGGTCAGGGCCCCCTCCCCCAGCCCAGGGTGCTCCAAGCCCCATCCAACCTGGGCTGAGACACTGCCAGGGATGGGGCAGCCACAGCTTCCTTGGCCAGGTTGTTCACCAGTGCAGGATTTCTCCCTCAGATCCCATCAGGCAGAACACAACATCCCTGAAGGACACTGCTCCACCAGAGGTGCCCCAAGCTCTGCCCATCCTCCTGTCTCCATCTCTGGCTGCACACATGGCAGGAGGACGAGGATTTTGGGGACTGAAGAATCCAGATAAAGTGTTTTGATACCCAGGCCCTCCCAAAACAAAAAAACCCCACGAACCTCCCTGTGTTTTCAGCTGAAAACCTCCCTTCCACTCAGCCCAAGATGCCACCCAGGAGAAAACAAGGCACCCCCTCCTCGGATGCTCTCGGTCCCTCCCCAAACCCTCCCTGGTGGGGTTGTTGCTGTTGTGTGTCCCTCCAGCCCGGGCTGGGCTCTTGTTTTGTCTGCCTGGTTCCATATTTACATTGCTGGGACTTTATTAGCATTCTTGGTCCTCCTGCTTCAGCAGAATCACAACACCCCCTTTGGGAAAGTTCTCTGGTGGCTTCCAGCTCTCCAGCTCTTGGAGCTCCTCTCCCAGCCCCTCAGCATCTCAGCTCTTCCAAAAGAAAAAAAAAAAAAAAGATGCCAGAGCACAGGATGTGGAGAAGCTTCAGATCAGCTCTGAGGAGTCCTCCCCTCACCTCTGTTTTTCAGCTGAATAATTCAGATTTCCCATCACCTCCTCTAAATCCTCGCAGCCTCCTCCTTCCCAGAGCTGCTCCAGATCTCTGGCATCTGTTTGAAGTCCAGCAAGTTGTCTCCAGCAGCTGGAGGGTGGTTCATCTCCTCCTGGGTTTTGACATCTTGTGCTGAGTCACCCAGCTCCACACCAGGGTTTGGGACCTCTCCCAGAGGGCAAAAACCCCCTGGAGAAGAGAAGCTCCCACTCCTCCCAGCACTGCTGGGTTCAGAAGTCAACATCCAACCAGAGCCTGAAGGACCTGACCTGGAAGGTGCAGCAAGGAATCCAAGTGGGTTGGAAGCAGATCAGCTTTAGGGTCCCTTCCTAAACCCAAAACCCTCTCTGTCCATTTATCAGCAGGATGGCTTCCAAATGGTTGTTGGGTCGTCCCCCTGCTCGCTCATGACAGAAGGTCACACTTCGCCCCAGCGTGGCACAATGGGTCTGGATGAGACCCCTCTGCACCATCAAAGACATCCCCAGGCAGGCCTCTCCAGGGCCCCCAGCAGCCTCCGGTGTCCTTCTGCTGATGGGGACCCCCAGGAGATGGACGTGTGGGGTTGGGTGACCAACACGGGGATGGCTGGGGTGATGCTGAGCTTCTCCTCCCCCCACACCCCCAAAGTCCCTTCTCTCAGGGCTGCTTCTCCCAGCCATTCCCCACCCAAACTGGAGCTGTTCTGGGGATTGTCCCCCATCCATGGGCCAGGCCCTTGCCCTTGCTCAGCTCCATGGGGTTTTGCCAATCCCACCTCTCCAGGTCCCTCTGGATGACTTCCCTTCCCTGGGGGGTCTCACCAGGACACAGGGACTTTGGAGCTGAGGGCGAGTGCTTGGGCTTAAGGGGTGGGACGTCCAGGATCTTTCAGGGTTCCATTTCCAACCCAGAACCCCAATTCCATGGAATCCATGACCATATGGATATATTTTTTCCAGTTTGGGAAGTCGGAGGCTCAAGCCTCTCCCCTGGCACCTCTGTCTTGTCTCCAATGGCTGAAGCCACCCCCATCCCCTCCCCAGCCTTGGGCCAGGGGGCCCATGTGCTGACCCCACTGGGGAGGAACCAGGAGTTCTGCGGAATCTCCAGAGCACCCTCCGCCGGCCATGCCCTGGCAACGGGAGTCTGCGAGAAAGAGAAATCCTATAGGAGCATGCCCAAGGGTGCAGGGACCTCTCCCCAAAGAGTTGTTTTGACATCAAGAAGAGAAAGGCATGCAGGGAGGCAGGAAAAGGCACCAGCACCCGGTGTGACAGCAGAGGAATGAAATCAGAGAAAATCCAATTTCCATCCGGAGAGCAAAAAATAAACTCTGACAAGCGAGGATGGGAGGAAGGAACAACGTGTCCAACGTGTCCCCAAAACCACCCCTCTGAGCACAACCCAACCCGACAGGCAGCAGCCAACAGCCCCGGGGTCATCAGTCCCAGGGAGCTGAGGGTGATGAGGGGTTGGAGCCAGCCCAGATCCCTGCCCCTGGTTACAGAGCCCTCTGAGAGCCCAGAGGGGATGGAATGGGAATGGGAAGGGATGGGGAGGGAATGGGGATGGGAATGGGGATGAGGATGAGGATGAGGATGGGAATGGAGATGGAGATGGAGATGGGGATGGGGATGGGGATGGGATTGGGAAGGGGATGGGGAGGGGAATGGGATGGGAATGGGAATGGGGATGAGGATGGGGATGGGAAGAGGATGGGGAGGGGAATGGGAATGGGGATGAGGATGAGGATGAGGATGGGAATGGAGATGGGGATGGGGATGGGGATGGGGATGGAAATGGGGATGGGAATGGGAATGGGGATGGAGATGGGGATGGGAATGGAGATGGGGATGGGGATGGAGATAGGAGAACTGGTTGGATCTGGCTGAGCTTTATCCACTGGAGACACCTGGAAACCCTTCACCATCCATGCAGCTCTGCCCCATGGCCCTTGTGCCATCATCTGCCAGCTGCCCAGCTCCCTGGAGTCATGGAATCATGGAAGAGTTTGGGTTGCAGAACCCAGTCCAACCCTTCCCCAGCACCCCTGCCCCATGTCCCTCATCCCCACATCCCCAGGGCTTGCTCTGAAACCCCTCCAGGCATGATGGGGACTCCAGCCCTGCCCTGGGCAGCCTGGGCCAGGCCCTGACAACCCTTTCCAGGCAGAAATTCTTCCCCAGCTCCAACCTAAACCTCCCCTGGCACAACTTGAGGTGTGCCAAAAGTTCCTCTTGTCCCATCCCTTCTTCCTTGGGAGCAGAGCCCGACCCCCCCTGGCTCCAACCTCCTCTCAGGGGGTTGCAGAGAGCCACAAGGTCTCCCCTCAGCCTCCTCTGCTCCAGGATTGTCACGTTGCAGGCAGCTCCCTTTGCTGTCCATCCAGTAGATGAGAGCTGGTAGGGATGAGAAGACATCCCCATCCCCCAGAACCTCCTCCAGAAAATCCCTTTTGGGACTCAGTGAGCACATTTCATGGAATCCCAGACCAGTTTGGGTTGGAAGGGACCTTAAAGCTTCATCCAGTTCCAACCCCCAGCCATGGGCAGGGACACCTCCCCCAGCCCAGGTGCTCATTTGAAGGATGGAAGCTACATCTGCCCAGGCTTTGGCTGCTGAGGCCCAGGCTGTGGTTCTTCTGGCAGGAAGGAGCATCCTCACCAGCGGTGATGCCCAACACCAGCTTTGGCTGCTTGGATGACCAAGGAAAGCCTCGAGTTTCTGCACCTCCCTCCACTGATCCAGGCTGAGGGTTCTGGCCATGCCCCAGTGGCTTTCAGCTCCAGCTGCCTCGCCCTCCCTTTCTTCATTTTTTGATGAAAAGGGATCTGGAGAACAAACTCCAGAGAAGTTATTTTAAGGGCAATGCAACCCTACTGTACAAAAAAGCCCAAGTCTTCTGCCAGGATGGCCATCAGGCGGCCAGCTTGTCTTCGTCCTGAACCCAAGGCCCCCCCATGCCCCAATTTAGGTGAAACTATGCCATCCGAGGAAGATCCCACAGGGATCACCTCGCTGGGATTGGTCACCATGGGAGGACACGGTGGCCCCCCTGAGACAAGGAGCAGAGGTTTGGGGCCAAGCTGGTGGTCCCAGAGCCCATCATGACCCACCTGGGGCATCCCACCTGGGTGGATGGGGTGGGTGGGTGGCAGCTCTGGGGTTTTTTTTGGGGGAGGGGCCCAACTTGTGGCAATGCAGGGGGGTGGTGTTGGGCACTTGTGCTGCCCCAGCACTGCTCAGGCCTCAGGGCTCTGCTCTCCTTCACCTTGAGAGCAAAGCAGCCAGAGCCCTCAAACATATTGATGCTTTCCACTTATGAGGCCCTCAGAGCTGGGCTGTGGTCAGCAGAGGGGGGTTGATGTTCTCCATCTCACCCAGAGTTCTGCAGGCAATCGATGGCAGGGCTGGGAAAAGAAACAGGGACCTCCCCGTGCCCTTGTCCCCCTCCCACTGACATTGGTGACACTGCTGAGGTTGGGTCTTGCTCCTGGAGAATGGTTGAACTCTTCATTTGATGAACTGGGGGGGTTTCTGCTCCTCCTGGACATGTCCCACCTGGCCACCAGGCTGTCCTGGAGCCTGGGGACAAGCAGAGCCACCAAGCTCTAGAGACCACATCCCCCTCCACAGCATCACAAGGTGCTTGAGGAGGGGGGTCCCAGCAGGGCTGGAGAACTTGGGGAAAGCAGCATGGAAGAGCAGAGGCTCAGTGGGAGATGCTGGAGCAGCCCTGGGAGGAGTGGCTGGGAGGGTGGGCAGGGGTCTCCCCTGGCAGAGGGGGTTCTGGAGCCCCTGGTTGCCCAGGTTGCCCAAGGAAGCTGTAGCTGCCCCATCCCTGGCAGTGTCTCAGCCCAGGTTGGATGGGGCTTGGAGCACCCTGGGCTGGGGGAGAGGTCCCTGACCATGATGTCTTTAAGGTCCCTTCCCACCCAACCCATTCCATGTTCTCTCATCCTAGGAGCCAGGGCTTCAGGAGCTCTCAGGACCCTGCATGAGGGTCCCCAGGCTGGGTGCCATCACCCCTGTTGGGATTACACCAAATGTAAAGGACCTCCTGGAGCAGAGTCCTCTCCTAAACCCCCCCAGTGTCCCACCCCACCACCAGCACTGTCCCCCAGGTCCCAGCTCACCCCCTTGGCACATGGATCCAACCCCAAGGCCCTCCCCACTGTCCCCAGGAGGGACAAGCAAGGTGCCACCACCCTGGCCAATGCCACCACAAACCTGCAGAGCAAAGCTGCCAAAAACCCCCCTGGGAGTGGTGACAGCTGAAGCCTCCAGCCCTGATTTACAGCAGCATCTCCAGGTGCACCCTTGGCTCCGGGGTTGTCCCCGGTCACCCTGCTCTCAGGATCCAGGAGATGGAATTTTGGGGGTGGTTTTCCCAACCCTCAAGCTGGATGGGTGCAAAGAGACCCAGGGGAGGCCCCCTGGCAGCATCACCCGGGGCTTGGAGAAGTTTTGGGGCTTTTCCTCTGCTTTTCAGCACAGTGAAAAAGTCCCCACTCGTGGCTCTCATTGCAAACCCCTTCCTGCTGTGCTGATTTATTTCATTCCACGTTTGCCATCTGCTGCCTCCCCTTCTGCACCAGACCTGGCTCCCAGGGAGGGGTTTGGGCTGGGGAATAACAACGACAGGCAGGGAATAAATAATTCACAGGTCACTGAGTCCCAGCATGGCCAGGACAGAGCTGTGCCATGGAAACACAGGAGCCAAATGCCATCGTTGGCCACGGATCCATCCCCGTGATGGCATCTGCCAGGCTTGGGAGCACGATTGTACCTGGTGCCTCTGCTGGATGTGCCTTCATCCCGGGAGTGTTGGAGCCAGTCCAGAGGTTCTGAGCTGCTGGGAGGGCTGGAAGCAGCTCTGCTCTGGAGCCAGGCTGAGAGAGTTGGGGGTGTTGAGGCTGGAGAAGAGAAGGCTGCACCGGGGGAGACCTTAGAGCACCTTCCAGTGCCTGAAGGGGCTCCAGGAAAGCTGGGGAGGGACTTGGGACAAGGGCCTGGAGGGAATGGGAGCTGCGAGGGGGGAAGGGTTTGGAGCTGGGAAGGGAGATGGAGAGGAGATCTGGCAGGGAGGGAGGGAGGGAGGGAGGAAATGGTTTGGTTGGACTTGGTGATCTCCAAGGTCCTTTCCAGCCATAGAGCATTCTGTGATTCTCAGGTGTGGGACATGGGTTAGTGGTGGCTGGAATAAGGTGATGTCCTGGCTGGGCTGGAGTGGGCTAGGAGAAGGGGGAAGGGTTTGGAGCTGGGAGAGGGGAGCTGGGGATGAGATGTGAGGGGGGAATTGCTTGGGGTGAGGGTGCTGAGCCCCTGGTTGCCCAGGTTGCCCAAGGAAGCTGTGGCTGCCCCATCCCTGGCAGTGTCTCAGCCCAGGTTGGATGGGGCTTGGAGCACCCTGGGCTGGGGAGGGGTCCCTGACCATGGCAGGGGGTGGAATTAGGTGACCTTCAGGGTCCCTTCCCACCCAAACCCCTCTGGGACTCAATGAGCAGAGCTCCTGGCTGCAGCTCAGCTGGATGAGCTTTGTTTTCCTTTCCCACCTGAACCATTCCATGATCCTCTGGTGGAAATGTGCCCTGGATCCAGTGTGAGTTGGTGCCCATAGCAGATGTCTCACTCCCAGCTGAATCTTCTGCCTTCAGGGCAGGACTGGGACCTTTCCCAGGGGGGGCACTGGGGGAGCTTTCAGGTCCCTTCCCACCCAACCCACTCTGGGATTCCATGCTGTGACCCCAAAGGTGGGGAGCTGTGCCAAGGGGTGCTGAGGATGAACCCCATCCTGATGAAACTCATCATTTCATTAAGGGCCCTTCTCAGCCAAAGCAGTCTGGGACTCAGTGATTCCATGATTAGAACCCCTGGAGCAGAAAAGGGGGATTTGGGCTTTGAGGAGGAGCAGCTGGGAGGTCGGGGTGGTGATGGGTGGAGGTTTCTGGGGGTCAGGAGTGGGGCAGAGCTGGTGGCAGGGCCCAGGGTGGCCTGGCCAAGGTATCCTCATCCAAACTGCTCCGTGGCTCTGTCCCCATCTCCTCCACGGGGACCCAGGGAGGGCTCGGAGGGAGGGATGTCCCTGCCAGCCTGTCCTGCTGTCACCTCCCGCAGCCCAGCAGGAGCTGGCAGGGACAGTGCCACATCATCCCTCTGCTTCTCCTCCCCCTCTGCAGCCAGAGGGAGGAAGGCACAGAGGGGAAGGTCCCCGGGGGGGGATGCTCTTACCAAGGTTCCTCTGCCCACCTGGCAGGGAGGGGACTCTACCTGCTCCAAAAGGGGACTCTGTCCCCTGTCCCCAGCCCAGACAGCACACAGGAGCTGCCTGTCCCCTGCCTGCCCTCCCTGATGGATGGGACTCCCCCAGATGAGGACCAGGACAGGGATTGTGCCTGCCCAGGCTCCAACCTTCCCCCCAGGGCATCTCCAGGGCTCCCTCTTGCCACCTCCACCCCCTCCTGGCTGCAGGTTGGGGCTGGCCAAGGCCAAAAGCTGCCACAACCCCATTGATGGAGAACAAGAGGAGACCTCCTGGTGGCAGCTGGTGCCAGGGGATGGGGGTCCCAGGGGGATGTGAGGCAATGGTGGCACGGGGAGGGTCCACACGGGGAGGGGTTTGGAGCCAGGTGGAATTTGAAGGTGGTTTGGTGCTGGGATGGGGACCTGGATCTGCATCTGAAGAAGGGTGGAATGTGGGGAGGGGGCTGCTGGTGAATCCCAGGGCAGCTGCCCCACAGCTCAGCCCATGCTGCAGACCCAGCCAGGCAGATGCTGCCCAGATGTTCTACCAAGGCTTCAGGGAGGAGGAGGAAGAGGAGGAGGAAGAGCAGGAGGCTTCAAGGAGTCTGAGGAACTTCTCTACCAGACCTTCAGGTGGCTTCAGCTGGATTTAACCTTCCAGGTCTGAGCTCTAAGGGTTTCCAGCTGGATTTAATCTTGCATGAAGGGCCTCCAGGGCCTCCAGATGGACTTCACCTCCCAGGTCTGACCTCAGTGGTCTCCAGATGGATTTAATTTAGCACGAGTGACCCCAAGGGTCTCCAGATGGACTTTTCTACCAGGTCAGACCCCAAGGGTCTCCAGCTGGACTTCATCCATAGCCTGAGTGACCTCAGCTGGACTTACCTCCCAGGTCTGACCTCAGGAGGCTCCAGGAGGAGCATTTCCCCCCTGACCTTGCACTTTTCTTTCCAACATTTGTGCAGGGGATGCTGAGAGAAAGCCCCTCCAGGTGCCTGTCCCCTTGCCACCCCTTGGGGGGCACACACAGACCCATGGCCATCCCCTTGAACCTTGCTGTAACTCCCCTGGGGTGCCAGAGCTTTGCAAAGGAAGGGATAAGGGGTATTTGGGGGGAAAGCATCCCGGGCAGGCCTGGCTGCTGCTGGAATGACTTGGCAGGGATCTGCTCCAGGAGGAGGGAGCATCCCATGTCCTGGGCACTTCCCCAGCACAGAGGGGGCCATGGGACCTCCCTGCAGCTCAGGAGTGTGAAAACAAACTTGGGGCTGTGCTGGAGAGGAGGTGGGATGGGTGTACCAGGGTGATGCTGTGGTGGCCACCTCATCTCCAGCAGGAATAGCCCCCCCCGTGGCCAAAATCCAGCTGGGAATGGCCAGGCCCTGCTGTGGGATGAGCTGAGCCCTCCTTGCACCACCAGGATGGGGACCAGGAAGGATCTGGGGAGGACAGATGGGGGCACAACCCCAAAAGGAAGGGCTGGGGGGTGGGAGAGGTGCCCCAAGGTTTGGTTTTGGTCACCCGAGCAATCCTGGACCTGCTTGCAGGGGCTTCTCCAGCTGCTGCTGCTTGGCTGGCTGGCTGCTGGGTTCACCAAAAGAGGACCCTGGGTGGCTGCTGGGGGTGTCCCTGAGCAGGAGGAGCTGGCAGGATCCCTGCCTGGGAATACACATCTCCAGAGGCAGCCCTGGCATGGATGAGCTCCATCGTGGGACACGGATGCTCCCAGCCCCAGGTCCTCAGCCTGCTGGAGGCTCCAGGGCTTGGTACTTGATTGTCCTTCAGGGAGAGGAGATGGGTGAGAGCTGTGTTTTGGGCAAGGAGGAACCTGCCCTGGGTGTAAACACCTGATCTGGGTCTTCAAGAGCTTCCCAGGGCTGATTCTGGGTCCCAGGAGCTGAGCTGAGTTCTGGCAGGGCACTCGATGTCCTCAGCATTCCCACAGCAATGCTTTCCACCACTGCCTGGGTTGGTTTGAGCCTCTTGCCTGAAGAAGGGAAGTTGGGCACAGAACCATCCAATCCCAGCCTGGATTGGGTGGGAAGGGGCCCTAAAGCTCCCCCAGTGCCATTGCCATGGGCAGGGACACCTCCCCCAGCCCAGGGTGCTCCAAGCCCCATCCAACCCCATCAGAGCAGGGCTGGGACCTCCTGTGACCCCCTGAGCTGCTTGTGCAGGGATGGAGACAGTGAGAGATGGCAAGGAAGGACCATGGAGAAAGCATCTTCAGAGATCCCTACCCCCACCTAAAAAGAAAAAAGAAAAGTCCAGCCCGGGAGGGGAGCCCAGGCAGGGGAGGGGGTGCCTGGGGAGATGGGCACCCATCCCATCCCATCCCATCCCTCTGCTCTGGGGAGACCCCCCTGGGGTAAAGCTGTGTCCATCTCTGGGGTCCCCATCAGCAGAAGGACCCAGAGCTGTTGGAGCCAGTGCAGAGGAGGCCCTGGAGCTGCTGGGAGGGCTGGAGCAGCTCTGCTCTGGAGCCAGCGGTTGGGAGGGATGGGGGGGAGAGGTAGGGGGGGTGTGAGCAGCAGCTCATTAAAGCAGTCAGGTGTCTGATGGAGAGCAGAGATTGCTGCAGCAGAGCCCCACAATGCAATTAATGCTTTTAAACTGTCCAGCTGAGGGGGTGGGGGCAGCTCCTGTACACTAACCAGGTCCTGCAGGGGGGGGTTGGCTGTCAGGATAAAACCTGTGGATAATGTCACCCTGGTGTCACTGGGTGAGGTTTTGCCAGGGGAAGGAAGGTTTCTGGGGCAACCAGGGGCTCAGCACCCTCACCCCAAGCAATTCCTCCCTCACATCTCATCCCCATCTCCCTCTCCCAGCTCCAAACCCTTCCCCCTTCTCCTAGCCCACTCCAGCCCAGCCAGGACATCACCTTATTCCAGGCCACCACTAACCCATGTCCCACACCTGAGAATCACAGAATGCTCATGGCTGGAAAGGACCTTGGAGATCACCAAGTCCAACCAAACCATTTCTCCCTCCCTCCCTCCCTGCCCAAGATCTCCTCTCCATCTCCCCTCTCCCAGCTCCAAACCCTTCCCCCTCGCAGGCTCCCATCCCTCCAGGCCCTTGTCCCAAGTCCCTCCCCAGCTTTCCTGGAGCCCCTTCAGGCACTGGAAGGTGCTCTAAGGTCTCCCCGGTGCAGCCTTCTCTTCTCCAGCCTCAACACCCCCAGCTCTCTCAGCCTGGCTCCAGAGCAGAGCTGCTCCAGCCCTCCCAGCAGCTCCGGGATCTGCTCCAAGAGCTCCCCCAGAACTGGAGACAATTTTGGGATCTCTGAAATCCCTCTCTGGATCCTGACTCCCCCAGAGCCCCGGGCAGCAGTTCCCAGGATGGGGGAGGTGATGCTGCAGCTGAGGTTCCTCCATCCCTGGCTTTGGGTACCCAAGGTGGCCTGAGATGTCCCTGCCCCAGGGCAGGAGGAGTGCAGGGCCAACAGGTTTGAATGGAAGAAAATTTGGGCAGAAAACATTCTTTTCCCCTCTGCTTCCCACAAAAGGGGTCAAAGATTCTCCAACCCTTCATCTCCCCATCCTGAGCTCCATGGCAAAGCCCCTGGGGCTCTTTCTCCTGGCACCTCAGCCCTGTCTCAGGTTCTGGGCTGAGATGAAGAATTAATTTTACTTTTTTCTTGGGTTTTTTGCTTTATTTTTTTTAATGTCACTTTTTAAGCCCTCAAAGGGCACGTTTTTAAACTCTTTTCTAGAGAACCCCATTTCCTTTCCTGTGGGATCTAAATCCTCAGATAAATGTGACCCTCTCAGAGATCTCTGACCTGGTTTGGGCTTCCTGAGGCAATTTCTGGTGTCACTGCTCCCTCTTGGGCTGCTCATTCACCCCCTGATGGAGGAACCAACCCAAGGAGGTGGAAAAAGCCACAAAAAACCCAAAAAAAAAAAAGTCATTAAAAAGCAGGAGCAATAGAAATACCCCAAGGCCAAGTTTGGGTTGCAGGTTGCTGCTCCAACCTTGGCTCAGCTCCTTGGGTCTGGAGCTGGTTTTGGGGCCTGAGGAGCACCTGGGCAGGTGTAGATCAGAGTAGTTGTTAAGGCTTTAACTTTTGGGGTGTCCCCTTCCCCTCCTGGATGGGCAGGAGCTGTGCCAGCCCTTGGCCAGGGGACACAGCAGGGTGGGAAATGCCTGCTGGGCTGAGTTTGGGATCAGTGGTCCCAACATAGCTGGTGAGAGAAGTCTCTTTTATTTATACTTTTAGTTTAATTACTGGAATTGTTTAGAACATGGAGATAAGTTCTTTAAATCCTGCCTCTTCTCCAGGAATCCTACTGGAACCAGGGAGTTCAGTGCAGTGAATCTCAGAGACCCACCCAAACCAGGAGTTTGCCCCTCTACTTACTATTCAATGTTCTCCTCGTTGTTCTCCCTCTGTGTTTGACCCTAAGAGTTAACTGCTGCATTTCCTATCTTACTTATTGCTGCCTCACTGATAAATCCATTAAAATTCAGGAAAAGAATTTTAACTGGTGCTTCTGCCAGCCTGATGCCAGGGAAACCATCCCCAAAACTGCTGCCTGGAGAAGAGGCCTTGGCAGCGACGATGCTCCTGGACTTTGCTCCCATCATGAAGCTCTTTGCAGCAGCTCCTCATCCATTGCTCTGACAGGGCCAACAAACCCATCCCAACCCTTGGCCAAGGCTGGGACCCATCCAGAACACCCATCCTGCTGCTGGGCAGTCCTGGTGGTGTCCCCAACCCTTTCCATTTGGGAGAGGGGAAGGGGATGGATCAGCACCAACACCTCCTGCCCCTGGAGAAGGTTTCCTGGCCTTGGGAGCCTTGCTGAGCTATTTCTGAGCTGTGTTTGCCTTCCCCCAGGGGACAAACACCCAACTTTACGTCAGTGCCCCATCAACATTTACTGCCCTATTGCCATGGTTATGTCATTCCTGCTCAGGACTTGGGCACTCCCCAAAAACAATTCCTGATAAGAATCACGAGCAGAGGGCAACGTCATCCCCTGGATTCCCTCCTTCCCTAGGGGCCACCTCAGCTTTTTGGGGTGCCAGCCTAATCTCCACCATTGGCACATGGATGGCTGAGCTGCCCAGGGCAGGTGCCTTGGGGCAAAATGGTCTTAAAGGTCCCTTCCAACCCAACCCATCCCGTGGTTCTAGCAGGGGGCTGGGTGCTGATCTCAGCTGTAGACACCCAAAGCACATCAGCTCTGCCAGGTGAAGAGGACAGGGGGGTGCAGTGGTGTCCAGGACCTGGTCCCTCAGCTGTCTGCACCTCTCCCTTGTCTGAAAAAACAGAGACCATGGAGCAGCAGGACCATCCAGCTCCTTCCTGCCCAAAGGCATGGAACACACTTGAGATCCAGAGCTTGGATTCACCCCATGCTGGGCATGGACCTTCCCACAGGCACCCTGGAGAGGAGAAGATCCCTGGAGAGGAGAAAATCCTGGTCCCTGCTCAGGGTGATGCTTCACCAGCATCCCAGACACCTGAGGTCCAGGCACCCCCTCCATGGGTGCTGGGGTCCTTCTCCCAAGGAAGAAGGGATGGGACAAGAGGAACTTTTGGCACACCTCAAGTTGTGCCAGGGGAGGTTTAGGTTGGAGCTGGGGAAGAATTTCTGCCTGGAAAGGGTTGTCAGGGCCTGGCCCAGGCTGCCCAGGGCAGGGCTGGAGTCCCCATCATGCCTGGAGGGGTTTCAGAGCAAGCCCTGGGGATGTGGGGATGAGGGACATGGGGCAGGGGGGTGGCCCTGGCACTGCTGGGTTAGCTCCTAATCCCAGGCTGGATTTTGGAGCATGTGGTGCTTTCCCTGGCAGGGATGTTTGCCCACCTGGAGATGGGTCTGGACCTGGGAAGGGTCTGGAGAGCAAGGAGAAGGTCTGGAGAGTAAAGAGGAGGGGCTGGAGAATATCAAGAAGGGTGTGGAGAAGTTGTGAGGAGCATCTGAGGGAGCTGTGGGTGCTGATCCTGGAGCAGAGGAGGCTGAGGGGAGACCTTGTGGCTCTCTGCAAGCCCCTGAGAGGAGGTTGGAGCCAGGGGGGGTCGGGCTCTGCTCCCAAGGAAGAAGGGATGGGACAAGAGGAACTTTTGGCACACCTCAAGTTGTGCCAGGGGAGGTTTAGGTTGGAGCTGGGGAAGAATTTCTGCCTGGAAAGGGTTGTCAGGGCCTGGCCCAGGCTGCCCAGGGCAGGGCTGGAGTCCCCATCATGCCTGGAGGGGTTTCAGAGCCCTGGAGAAGGGTTGGACTGGATCATGTCAAGGACTTCTCCAAGCAGAAGGGCTCTGTCAGGCTGTGCCTCCAGCCTGGGTCCCAGGGCTCCAGCTGCAGAGGTGTTCATAGCTGCAGAGTTTTTCTCCCCTGCCTTCAAGCTCCTGTCCTTAGGGGACATTCCCACAAGGTCTTCCAGTTGGGAAGCTCTCAGTCCTGTGCACTGAACCCTAACGTGGAGCTCAGGAAGAGAGACCACAAACAGTGTGAGAGATTTGGATGATCCTGAGGAGAAGTTTCCAAAAGAAAACTTCTTCCCATAGGAGAAGCTCATCAGCTTCCCAGGAGAGCAGTGCAAATCCCAGGCTGCCTTCCAGTTCATCCCAAGGATTTCCACCCCTCCCAGGGTCCCACACTTAACCACAGGAGGTATTTGGAACCAAGCTCTGCACCTACAGTGGACCAAGCACAGGACCTGTCCCCAGGGATCACCAGCTCTGGCTGTAAGACACAGACGTCCCTGACACCCTCACCACTCCCCATGACAGATGTGATTGGGGTGCAGAGGGACTTTGTGTTTGTGTTGTTTGTGTTTGTGTGGCCAGGCTGTGATGTCCTCCCCGGGGCTGAAAGTCCAATCAGTTCAGATAAGGCAGGGACCTCCATCTGTCAGAACATCCATCAGGACCAAAGTCCTGACTCCAGGAAGGGAAAGGCACCCAAAGAGATAAAGGGGTTGAGATTGGAGCCTGAATCATCCCCAGCTGCTGAGCCCCTGGGGTGGAGGTGAAAGCTCCAGCAGCCCCAGCTGATCTCAGAGCTTCCTGCCCCACCACCACTGCCACATCTTTAATGCCAGACCCCCCCGATGGGACCCCCCTCATGTATTGAATATTTGTTCTCTTTCAGGAGGAACAGGTCTGGAGCAGGCACTGGTGCTGGGTGGCTCTTGGTTCCTGGCTTCCATCAGATGAGTTTGCAGATTGCTGTCCTCGTTTGAGGTGGTTCTGGAACAAGTGGTCAAGAACTGATGATGCTGTGGTGTTGGACAGCACAGGGGCCTTGAGTTTACAACCCAGTAACCCCATCCCAGCCTTCATAAAAAACCTCCCAGAGAGGCAGAAACCACAGCAGCTGGGAACTAAAACCCTGGAGCTGGAGAAGGGAAAGGTTTCCCTGCCCTGAGGGGATGTCCCAGCTCTCAGGACTCATAAAATCATGGGATGCTTTGGGTGGGAGGAGACCCTGGAGATCAACCTACCCCCCCTGCCATGGTCAGGGACCCCTCCCCCAGCTCAGGGTGCTCCAAGCCCCATCCAACCTGGGCTGAGACACTGCCAGGGATGGGGCAGCCACAGCTTCCTTGGGCAACCTGGGCAACCAGGGGCTCAGCACCCTCACCCCAAGCAATTCCTCCCTCACATCTCATCCCCAGCTCCCCTCTCCCAGCTCCAAACCCTTCCCCCTTCTCCTAGCCCACTCCAGCCCAGCCAGGACATCACTTATTCCAGGCCACCACTAACCCATGTCCCACACCTGAGAATCACAGAATGCTCATGGCTGGAAAGGACCTTGGAGATCACCAAGTCCAACCAAACCATTTCTCCCTCCCTCCCTCCCTGCCCAAGATCTCCTCTCCATCTCCCCTCTCCCAGCTGCAAACCCTTCCCCCTCGCAGGCTCCCATCCCTCCAGGCCCTTGTCCCAAGTCCCTCCCCAGCTTTCCTGGAGCCCCTTCAGGCACTGGAGGTGACATGGGCCAGGCAGAGCAATGCAGAATGGTGGAGGGAGCGTGAGGAATCCAAAGCTGGAATGTGGTGGTGAGGACCAGAGAGGAGGAGGAGGAGGAGGTGGGAGGCCAAGGAAAGGGGATGGAGCCAAGAAGAGAGGCAGAGGAGGAACTGAGTGAGGAGAAGCAGTGGGGGAGTGAAGAGCAGACAGTGAGGGGAAGCAGTGGAGGTGACTCCTCCATAACCTCCATCCTAAGAGAATCAAACTGCTGTGGGTGGAAAGAGACCTCAAAGGCCCCCCAGTGCCCCTTCTGCCATGGTCAGGGACCCCTCCCCAGCCCAGGGTGCTCCAAGCCCCATCCAACCTGGGCTGGGACACCTGAAGGAGCCCTGGCATCACTTGTGCCCCATTGCAGGCAGAGCTCCATCTCCTGGAGGGATGGGATTCTCCACTGGGAGGGATGGGCAGGGGCAGCAGGTCCAGCTCAGGGCAGGATCAGTGTCCTCAGGGAGCTGCATCCCTGGGGATGATCCCTCAGGTCCCTCCCACCCATCCCAGGCTGTGTCCCTGGGGCATCCCAGCGCTGCTCCTGCTCCGGGACACATCCCCAGTCTGCTGCAGAAGGCAGACAGAACCTCCTGGCAGCTCCCTGCCTCCCGAATGGTGCAGGTGGAAGGCACCAGCAGGCCGGGTAATCCACGGCCAGCGCTGTGCTGGAGGCATTAATTTCCCTGGGGATGAGGAGAGACGATTCCGGCCCTTTTAGCGCGTTGCCGGGACACGTTGGCGGCTCACGCCATCCCCTCCGGCCCTGCCCGCTCCCTCTCCATCATCAAACACATTCGGGCGGCGAAATTTCCAAGAAAATGCAATCAGGTGCCCCCCAGAGGCTCCGCTTCACGCCGGGGCGGGGATGAGAGCGGAGAGGAGCCGGGGCACGGGAGAACTCCCGGCACTGACAGCCCAGCCGTGACTCAGCCTCTCCCCAGCCTGGCAGGGATGGTGGGAGATGGGAAAAGGCTCCTCCGAGCATTCCCTAGGGATGTGGAGGGCTGGAGGTCCTGCAGAACCATCCCCTTCCCTGCCAGAGGGGATCTGGGCTGGGAGCTGCAAGGAGCTGGGGGATGCTCAGGGAGCAAGAGGGAGATCCCAAGAGGTTTCAGGTCAGAGGGAGCTCAGAGCAAGCTTCCCGTGTCTGGAGGGGCTCCAGGAGAGCTGGGGGAGGGCTTTGGACACGGGGGGGCAGGGAGAGGACAAGGGAAATGGGTTAAAACTGGAAGAGGGGAGATTGAGGTTGGAGATGAGGGAGAAATTCTTTAATTTGAGCCCCAGGTTGCCCAAGGAAGCTGTGGCTGCCCCATCCCTGGCAGTGTCTCAGCCCAGGTTGGATGGGGCTTGGAGCACCCTGGGCTGGGGGAGGGGTCCCTGGCCATGGTTTGGGTTGGATCTCGATGAATCTTTAAGGTCTCTTCTCACCCAAAGCCGTTTGGATTCTGTGCCCCCCTGTTCCTCAGCCCCTCCTGTGCCCCAGCCCCTGTTCCCATCTCTCTCCACCTCTCATCCCTCTCAGGTTTCTCCTTCCCCAGGGTGCTGCAGCCCCAAGGATGCACTAATGACCATTCCCACTTAATTACATCCCCCCAGGCCATATGGTGTGGGCAGGGGGGCTGGGGACAGATGTTCCCCCCCAGCCCACCCCACAGCTGGACCTGCAGGATCCCAAACCAAATCCCAGCCCCAGCAAGCAACTGGGAGATACTGGAAAAGAAGATAGCAGTGCCCAGACCCTGACAGTGACCTGGGGCATCCCACCCTGGAGCTCAGGATGTTCTGAACAAAGGGTGGAACAATTCCCACCCAACCCCCCCCCCTCCAGCCCCCATTTTTATTGCCACTACCATGCAATTACAGGGATTAAAGTGATTAGAGCAAAGCAGGGCATGGGGGTGGCTTAATGCCACCCAGTGCCACCAGTTTCCCTCTCAGAGCCACGAGAGGAGCATCTGGGGACAATTTGCTGTGGGTGGGTGTGGGGATGGAGGAGGAGACCCCCCCCTGTGCCCCATCTCCCCATCCCTCAGGAGGAGAAGAAACCCCCCCCTGTGGCCCACCTCCCATCCCTCAGGAGGAGGAGACCCCTCTGTGCCCACCTCCCCATCCCTCAGGAGGAGACCCCCCCCTAATGCCCACCACCTCACCCCTCAGGAGGAGAAGACCCCCCTGTGCCCACTCCCCATCCCTCAGGAGGAGACCCCCCCCCTTGTGCCCACCTCCCCATCCCTCAGGAGGAGGACACCCCTTGTGCCAACCTCCCCATCCCCCAGGAGAAGAACCCCCCTGTGCCCACCTCCCCATCCCTCAGGAGGAGAAGACCCCCTGTGCCCACCTCCCCATCCTTCAGGAGGAGAAGACCCCCTGTGCCCACCTCCCCCCCCCCCTCAGGAAGAGACCCCCCCTGTGCCCACCCCCCCAGTCCCTCAGGAGAAGACCCCCCTGTGCCCACCTCCCATCCCTCAGGAGAAGACCCCCTGTGCCCCCACCCCCCACCCCTCAGGAAAAGACCCCCTGGTGCCCACCTCCCCATCCCTCAGGAGAAGACCCCCTGTGCCCACCTCCCATCTCTCAGGAGGAGAAAACCCTCTGTGCCCACCTCCCCATCCCTCAGGAGGAGACCCCCCCCTATGCCCACCACCTCACCCCTCAGGAGGAGAAGAAAGCCCCCCCTGTGCCCACCTCCCCATCCCTCAGGAGGAGGAGACCCCCCTGTGTCCACCTCCCCATCCCTCAGGAGAAGAACCCCTATGCCCACCCTCCCACCTCTCAGGAGGAGAAGACCCCCCTGTGCCCACCTCCCCATCCCTGACCCCCCAACTCCATCCCTGGGCTCTGAGCTGCCTCCCCTGGGCTCCTCTCAGGAGCATCTGAGGAGTTTTGGGGAGCTCCTGGTGGGTAATTTCTGGGATATTTATGATCTTCTTAAAAGACAAAAAGAAATAAAAAGGAATAAAATCAAATCTGGTGTTCTTGTTGGAAGGTAAAAACGAGCAACTTCTCCTATCATCAGAGAGAGCTGGGGCCCAGCCAGGTTTCCTCTGACGTCAGGAGCATCCATCACCTGTCTGGGACTTAAAACATGGGAAATCAGACAAAAGCAAATATCCTCCTGCAGGAAACCTGCTCCTCTGGCCCAGGGAACAGCAGGGAAAATAAAAAAAAAAAAAAAAAGGAAAAAAGAAGTTAAAAGGAGAAACTGTGAGTTGTGCTTCAGGAATCAGACAGTTGCACTGAAGGATTGAATTAAAAGCCAGGACCTAAATATATTTAGCTCCCCTGTCAGCCTGAATCACCCCCTGGGTGTTTGACTTCCACATGTTTCATTAAAGTTCTGGGCATGATGGGGCTGCACAAATCTCCCAGCTCAACTTTCCAAGCCCCAGGAACCAGGGCTGGAAGAAGGGTTCTCCCAGGCATGAAAAGAAAACTGGAAAAAAAATAAAAGAAAAAGAAAAAAAAAGAAAAAAAAATAATAAATATGGGAGTCCTGGAGAGTGGCGGGGGGGGGTGGTGGTGGGAGGGAACGTTTTGGGGCTGGGGGGTTTTTTTGAGATATTTTTTTGGGTATTTTTTGAGATGCAGGACTGTGGGATCTTGTCCTGGGCAGGGCTGGTGTGGTGGGAGCTCAGGGGAGGTTTGGGGGATGCCCCATTCCTGCATCCCTCCCCAGCACCCTGGTGAGGTTTTTGGGGGATGTCCCATTCCTTCATCCCCACCCCTGATGAGGTTTTTTTGGGATTCCCCACTCCTGCATCCCTCCCCACCACCCTATTGAGGTTTTCAGGGGATTTCCATTCCTGCATCCCTCCCACCACCCTGGTGAGATTTGGGGGGATGCCCCATTCCTGCATCCCACCCCCTGATGAGTTTTGGGGGATGTCCCATTCCTACATCCCTCCCCAGCACCCTGGTGAGGCTTTTGAGGGATGTCCCATTCCTTCATCCCACCCCCTGGTGAGGTTTTTGGGGGATTTCCTTTTCCTGCATCCCTCCCCACCACCCTGGTGAGATTTGGGGGGGATGTCCCATTCCTGCATCCCTCCCCCTTCTGAGGTTTTTGGGGGATGTCCCATTCCTGCATCCCTTCCATCACCCTGGTGAGGTTTTGGGGGATGCTCCATGCCCCCCACCCCAGGGATGCTCCACTTGGTGCCAGGCTGGGCTCTTCCAGCCAGGGTGCCCCCATCTCTGCACCCCAGCAGTGGGGACAGGCAGTGTCACCCTCCTGCCCTCCCCAAACCCACCATGGGACAGACCATGCACAGAGTTGTTTATTCAGGGCTGAGAAACAAGGAAGTTGGGTTTCAGACCCGCTTTTCCCACCAGCTGGGGCTAAACCCAAGCTCAGCCAGGCCTGTAAAACTTGGAGAGGGGAGATTGAGGTTGGAGATGAGGGAGAAATGGTTTGGGGTGAGGGTGCTGAGCCCCTGGTTGCCCAGGTTGCCCAAGGAAGCTGTGGCTGCCCCATCCCTGGCAGTGTCTCAGCCCAGGTTGGATGGGGCTTGGAGCACCCTGGGCTGGGGGAGGGGTCCCTGACCATGGCAGGGGGGGCACTGGGGGGGGTTTTAGGGTCCCTTCCCACCCAAACCAGGCTGGGGTTCCATGATTCCGTGATTTCTACAACTCCCTGAAAGGAGGTTGGAGCCAGGGGGGGGTTGGGCTCTTTTCCCAGGCAACTCTCAGCAAGACAAGAGGGCAGGGTCTCAAGTTGTGCCAGGGGAGGTTTAGGTTGGAGATGAGAAAGAATTTCTTTCTGGAGAGGGTGATCAGGCATTGGAATGGGCTGCCCAGGGAAGTAGTGGATTCTCCGTGTCTGGAGATCTTTCCAAAGAGCCTGGATGTGGCACTGAGTGTCATGGGCTGGGAACCACGGGGGGAGAGGATCAAGGGTTGGACTTGATGAGCTCTGAGGTCCCTTCCAACCCAGCCCATTCTAGGATTCTGTGATTCTAAGGGAATGAAGGGTTTGCCTTCCCTTTCTCCCCTTGCTTTCCCCCTCAGGCCCTGCTGGTGTTCAGCAGGTACCCAGAGCTTCCAGCCAGGTTTGACCAAGACCCAGAGGAGGGAGATGCTGTGAAAAGGCCAGGGCTGAGCTGGGGAGTTCTCCTGGGGCTGGGAGGTCAGCAGATGAGGTGGGTGAGGGTTTGCAGGGCTCCTCTTCTCGTTGCTGAGGGTCTCTGCAGCTCTTTCCCCAACAGCAAGGGGGACCTGGGGTCTCCTTCCCTCCAGCAGCTTGACAAAGCCCAAAGGGACAGGGATTTCAGTGTCTTTGGACACCAAGTGAGCTGGTGACACTGTCCCCACCAGCGCTGTGACCCTGTCCAGGTTCCTCCTCCTGAACCCAGCACTGGTTCCCTCCATCCCATGGTGCAGATCCTGGAGCTGGACAGCCCAGGGCTGACACCAGTTCTTGCCTTTGGGGTGGTGACCCCCAGCTTGCTGCTGTAGGGCAGCACCTCGGAGCTCCCTCACATGTTTCCTGGGACTGCTGACACCCTCCCGGCCCTGCACCACCTTATATAGTCCTCCCCGAGGCTCTGGATGGGATCCCTGCACCAGCCTCTCGATGGCTGGAGCACTTCCAGGGAAATAAAATTCTTCTGGAGAGCGTGGGTCCCCGGAGCATCCCGTGTTTGGGTTTGGTTTTGAAGTCTCTCAGGTTCACTGAACTTCTCCCTGGTGCCCGGCTCCTGGGACCCTCCATGAACCATCCTGGGACCCTCCATGGACCATCCTGGGCTGGGGGACCTGATCCCAGCACCTCCAGCTTGGCTCCAGCACTGCTGGGTGGGCAGAGGGAGGGAACCCCAAGCCACGACATGGGACAGCCCCCAGCAGGCTTCTCGTATCCCTGAGGGGGTCTTCGGGTGGTCCCATCCCCACATCCCCACCACCTCCTGCTTGGGGTGACCCTGGTGGGATCCCCAGGGAGCTCGGTGAGAGGAGGTCTCACTCCTGAATCCCAGAGTGGTTGGGGTTGGAAGGGACCCTAAAGCTCATCCAGTGCCACCCCATGGGCAGGGACACCGGGTGGGAGGTCCCTTCCCACCCCAAACCAGTCCGGGAGCCCGTGGCTCCCAGTGCTGGGAGCAGAAGGGTGCGTGTCCCATCCAAGCAGCCACCATTCCCAAGGGATCCAGGTGCCTCCAGGTTCCCCCTTTTCCAAGGAAAGTCCTGGGCTGCGTAATCCACAGCAGCGAGGAAGCAGACCGGGGAAACTGAGGCAGAGGGAAGTGCTGTCCCTCCTCCTCGCCTGCACAACCATTGCCCAGCTCTGCCGGGCCAGCCCAGAGCTGTGACCCGAAAGGGAGCGGGGCTGCAGGGAGGTGACTTTGTCCCCAAACCCAAGGGCCTGGAGGTCCCCACCATCCCCCCGAGGACACCCCCCCTTTCCCCAGTGCAGGGAGCGGGAGCAGCCAGCGCGGTTTGCGAGCTGCTGGTGCCCTCTGAAGGGGGAAATGTCCCTGTAGGGCTGTCCCCAACCACCCCAAGGACACTGCCAGCTGGTGGCTTCTGCCCTCGGAGCACAACACGGATGAGGAGGGGGGTTTTTTTGGGGGGAGGGGTGTCTTTCCACCACCAGCATCACCCCGGGTGCCCCCGTGCCTGCGGGGTGCCCCAGGGTGCGGAGCAAAGGGAACCCCAGAGCCCCGAGAGCAGGAGGAGCCCTGAGGGAGGTGCTGGGGGTGCGGAGTGAGTGGGGTTGGGTTTGATTCTTCCCCAAGGGAGAGCTGAGCAGAGCTGAGGAGCTTCAGCCCCATGGGGGTTGTCCTCAGCACCCCATGTGCCCCCTGGGCACAGCCCCCACTTTTGGGGTCACAGCACAGAACCCCAGACTGGTTTGGGTGGGAAGGGACCCTAAAGGTCACCTAATTCCACCCCTGCCATGGTCAGGGACCCCTCCCCCAGCCCAGGGTGCTCCAAGCCCCATCCAACCTGGGCTGAGACACTGCCAGGGATGGGGCAGCCACAGCTTCCTTGGGCAACCTGGGCAACCAGGGGCTCAGCACCCTCACCCCAAGCAATTCCTCCCTCACATCTCATCCCCAGCTCCCCTCTCCCAGCTCCAAACCCTTCCCCCTTCTCCTAGCCCACTCCAGCCCAGCCAGGACATCACCTTATTCCAGGCCACCACTAACCCATGTCCCACACCTGAGAATCACAGAATGCTCATGGCTGGAAAGGACCTTGGAGATCACCAAGTCCAACCAAACCATTTCTCCCTCCCTCCCTCCCTCCCTGCCCAAGATCTCCTCTCCATCTCCCCTCTCCCAGCTGCAAACCCTTCCCCCTCGCAGGCTCCCATCCCTCCAGGCCCTTGTCCCAAGTCCCTCCCCAGCTTTCCTGGAGCCCCTTCAGGCACTGGAAGGTGCTCTAAGGTCTCCCCAGACCTCAGGGTTTCCAGTTGGGAGAGGGGAGATGGGGTTGAGATGTGAGGGAGGAATTGCTTGGGGTGAGGGTGCTGAGCCCCTGGTTGCCCAGGTTGCCCAAGGAAGCTGTGGCTGCCCCATCCCTGGCAGTGTCTCAGCCCAGGTTGGATGGGGCTTGGAGCACCCTGGGCTGGGGGAGGGAGCCCTGACCATGGCAGGGGGGGCACTGGGGGGGCTTTAGGGTCCCTTCCCACCCAAACCCTGCTGATCCCAACCCAAACCCCAGCACAGTAGCTGCGCACAACGCGCATGCGCGGGGAGGGAGGTACGTGTGTACTGGTGGGCGTGGCTATGCAAGTATGTGGGCGTGGTTATTCGGTGGGGGCGTGGCTTTGGGGGACGGGGGCGTGGTCTATATAGATGAACCTTGTAGGGGCGTTTATGGGAGGTGTGGCCTCAATGCATGGGGGCGTGGTTTCTTCCTAAGTGGGCGTTTTATCCGGGGGCGTGGTTTCGTACAGAGGGGGCGTGACTTAGCCTCGGAGGGCGTGGTTTCTGTCGGAGTGGGCGTGGTTTAGTATCTAGGGGCGTGGTTTAGTCCCCAGAGGGGCGTGGTTTCTTGCGAAGGCGACGTGAGTTTATGTAGAGGGGGCGTGGTTTCAAACATAGGGGGCGTGGTTAAGTGTCTAGGGGCGTTTTGTTCCCGAGTAGGCGTGGTTGTATGCGGGAAGGGGGGTGGTTTCCTGCGGAGGCGACGTGGGTTTATGTAGAGGGGGCGTGGTTTAGTATCAAGTGGGCGTGGTTTCGTTGACGAGGGGCGTGGCTTTATGGAGAGGGGCGTGGTTTTATGGAGAGGGGGCGTGGTGTCTGTCGGAGGGGGCGTGGCTTGTTATAACCGGGAACGATGCTTGTGTTCGAGGGGGCGTGGTTTGCTTCATTGGGGCGTGGTCTATGTCGGAGGGGGGCGTGGTTTGTTAGAGCAGAGGGTGTGGTCTGTGTCGGAGGGGGCGTGGTTTGTTATATCAGGGGGGTGGTCTGTGTCAGAGGGGGCGTGGTTTGTTTCATTGGGGGCGTGGTCTGTGTCGGAGGGGGCGTGGTTTGCTCCGCGATTGGGGCGTGGTCTGTGTCGGAGGGGTCGTGGTTTGCTTCATGGGGGGGCGTGATCTGTGTCGGGGGCGTGGTTTGCTCCGCGATTGGGGCGTGGTCTGTGTCGGAGGGGTCGTGGTTTGCTTCATGGGGGGCGTGATCTGTGTCGGGGGCGTGGTTTGCTCCACGAGGGGGCGTGGTCTGTGTCGGAGGGGGCGTGGTTTGCTTCTTTGGGGGCGTGGTCTGTGTCGGGGGCGTGGTTTGCTTCATTGGGGGCGTGGTCTGTGTCGGGGGCGTGGTTTGCTTCATGGGGGGCGTGGTCTGTGTCGGAGGGGGCGTGGTTTGCTCCGCGATTGGGGCGTGGTCTGTGTCGGAGGGGGCGTGGTTTGCTTCATTGGGGGCGTGGTCTGTGTCGGGGGCGTGGTTTGCTTTATTGGGGGCGTGGTCTGTGTCGGGGGCGTGGTTTGTTTCATTGGGGGCGTGGTCTCTGTCGGAGGGGGCGTGGTTTGCTTCATTGTGGGCGTGGTCTGTGTCGGGGGTGTGGTTTGCTTCACGAGGGGGCGTGGTCTCTGTCGGAGGGGGCGTGGTTTGCTTCATTGTGGGCGTGGTCTGTGTCGGGGGCGTGGTTTGCTTCATTGGGGGCGTGGTCTGTGCCGGAGGGGGCGTGTCCTGTCCCCCGGTGCAGGGCGGGAGGCGGCGGCCCCGCGGGCGGCGGAACCGGTTGGGGCTGC
>NW_022045512.1:67222-95945 GCF_003957555.1 Calypte anna | reverse complement strand
CATGGGGACCCCCCCTGGGCTGCAGGAAGGGGGAGCAGAAGCAGGAGGAGCTGTGCTGCTGGGAGCAGGGGGACCCTTGGAGGGTGACATCAGGTTGGAGGAGTGACATGGGGTCTCAGCTTTCAACTGGGTGGGAAACCCATCCCAAGGTGATGTCCCCATCCCAGGGGCTGGAGGACAGGAGGAGCCACTCCAACAACATCACATCTCCTGCAGGGATCACCACCAGCCACCTGCAACCCTACAAGCACCCAAAAGCAACTTGGCCAGGGCTGGGGAAGCACCCAGAGCTCTCCAGGGGATGTCCCTCCTGCCTGAAACCAGGGAGGGGACTCCCCGGCCCCCCTGGGCCCACCTTTGTGTTGGGACACAGTTATTTGGGGACCGAGGCTGAGTCTGGTGAAACATGGGATTGAGAGGGAAGGGAAAGAGCTCAGCAGGTCCACAGTGGAGATGGAAGCCCCCCAAGATGTGCAGGAGATGCAAGAAGGTCCCGTTGTGTCCTGCTGCACAGCCCTGGTGCTGCCATCCTGCCCCTCTGGAGCAGAGCACATGCAAGAGAACCCCAGGTTTGGAGGAGAACAACCAAAGCCCCCCAAAAATCAACCTTCAGTGAGAAACTGGCTTTCTCTGAAGGACAGTCCTGGGCAGTGGCAGAAGCAAATGAGATCCCGGGCACCTGGGGAGCTCCATGGTACCCTGACTCTGTCATTACCCCTGTTGGGCCATAAAGGGGGACAGGAGAGGAGTCACAGAACCCTCCTTGAGATGGGATTCCCTGAACGTTTCTCCCAGTGAGGCCATGCCAGAAGAAGAGGAGAAGTTCCCTGCCCCATTTGGGATGTGTTCATCCATCAAGGCACCCTCATCCTGGGCACCTCCAGTCCCAGGCCTGGGATTGCTCCTCTGGCTCCTTCCCCTCTGTGAAGGTGAAGCAACCCAAGCAACCCTCTGCAACCCCAGCTCCCACATCCCACCAGAAGATCCCCAGGATGAAGCCAAAGATGGAGCCTGGACTCACCATCCTCACAGAGGTTCAGTTTGGAAAGGTTCCTTCCCTCAAAGGGCTCCTCGAAGATGGAGCTGTTCTCCCTTTCACTGAAGGTGTGGAGGTACATGGCTTTGTTCTCCATCCTCCTCCTGCTGCTGCTGGAGCAGAAAAACCTCATGAGATGGTGCTTGGTGGCTCCAGGATCAAACAGGGGCCTGATCCTGGCTGCTCCTGTGCCCCAAGGCTCGGGCAGTGACACACGGTGTGGACATGGTCCTGGTGCTGAGGGACCTTTCTGCTCTCAGCTGCCCACCACATCTCACCCTGGGCTTTCTCCCAGCCCAGGCTGGGCTTGGCAGTGCCCTGAACATGGACCAGACCTTCTCCATGGACATAGCAAGGAGCTGGTGGACAAGGTCAGCAGGACCATGTGCCCACCACCACCAGTGGGGAGATCCCCACCACCACCAGCCCCCTGGTTTGTTGGCCAAGGAGGACCTCCTACCATCCATCCACACCCACCCATGTCCCACGGATGTCCAGCCTTGGGGACTTCATCTCAGCACCCACCCTGGGGGGGGAGGAAAAAAAAATCAACTCCCAGCAGGACTCTGGTGTGGAAGGAGTTAAAGTCACCTGCTGAGGAGGACTTGCTGAGTGCTCCCAAACTCATCCCCTGCAGCTCCTCCACCTCCAGCTGCCCCTCTGCCACCCCAAAAAACCACTCCTGGGGGAGTGGGACCAGAGACCCAAGGAGCATCCCCAGCCCCTGGTCCCACTGTCTCACTCCCACGGGGGAGACATCACCCAAGGAGCCCAGGATGGGTCCTACAGAACTTGGTGTAAAGAAACTGTGGTTGGAAAAGACCTTGAAGGTGATGGAGTCCAACCCTTCCCCACCACCCCTGCCCCATGTCCCTCATCCCCACATCCCCAGGGCTTGCTCTGAAACCCCTCCAGGCATGATGGGGACTCCAGCCCTGCCCTGGGCAGCCTGGGCCAGGCCCTGACAACCCTTTCCAGGCAGAAATTCTTCCCCAGCTCCAACCTAAACCTCCCCTGGCACAACTTGAGGTGTGCCAAAAGTTCCTCTTGTCCCATCCCTTCTTCCTTGGGAGCAGAGCCCGACCCCCCCTGGCTCCAACCTCCTCTCAGGGGCTTGCAGAGAGCCACAAGGTCTCCCCTCAGCCTCCTCTGCTCCAGGATCAGCACCCACAGCTCCCTCAGATGCTCCTCACAACTTCTCCAGACCCTTCTCCAGCTTCTCCAGCCCCTTCCCCAGCTCCATTCCCTTCTCTGGACACTCTCCAGCCCCTCAATCTCCTTCTCCTGAAGGGACCCAAATCGACTCCAGGATTGGGGGTGCAGCCTCAGCAGTGCCCCCTCCCCGTATCCCCTCTCCCCACCCTCGGGTCACTCACCTGGCCTCAGACGGGACCGAGTTTCCCGTGGGCGGACTCAGTCCCCGGGGTTCTCCATGGGGGCCGGGACAGGGCCCCGAGGACAAGCCCTGACCTCACCGCCAGCTCCTCGGGGGTGCAGAGGGGTCCCCGCTCCCCCCATGGGTCGGGGGTCCCCGGGTGGTTGGATGGGTGATGCTGGGAGCCGGGAGGAGGCTGTGGACAAGGACTGCCCGGACGGGAGGGTTTTGTAGGAGGGGAAATGGAGGGGGCGGGAAGGGGGAGGGATCCCCACGCCCACCCCCAGCCCCCCCTCCCCCTTCATCCCTTTATTTCTCCACCCTCCGACGCCGGACGCCCATTCCCAGCCACCCCCTCCCTCATCTCCCCCCGCCCAGTAACACCGGGGGCACCGGGGATGGAGCATCCCGGGGGGATAGGGGATGGGACATCACCTGGGGGGGGGGGGGGGAACAGGGCTTGTAGAGGGGGATCTGGGCAGAGGCATCTGCCAGGGGGGGAGGGGGGCAGAACCAGGGCTGGAGCATCCCCCGGGAGGAGGAAACGGGGCTGGAATGAGAGGAGCTGGGTAGGGGAATCTCCCGGGGGAGGGAACCGGGGCAGAAGGATTTCCCGGAGGGGAGAACCGGGACAGGAGCGTTTCCTGGGGGAGAACTGAGTCTGGAGCGATCCCAAAGGGAGAGAACCGGGACCGGAATACCAGCCCGGGAGGGAAGAACCGAGGCTGGAATAGGAAGGGGGGGAGCCGGGCACGGGCATCTCCCGGGGGAGGGAAGCGGTGCTGGAGGGATTCCGGTGAGAGAAACCGGGGCAGGAGCATCCCCGGGGGGGGAGGGAACCGGGGCTGGATGGGGGGCAGCCGGGCAGGGGGTTTTCCCGGGGATGGGGGAAGCGGGACAGGAGCAACCTCCGGGAGCGAGGAACAGAGGCAGGAGCATCTCCCGGGGGGGAGCGGAGCTGGAGCATCCTCCAGGAGAGGGAAACCGGGGCTGGAGCATCCCCCAGGAGAGGGCAGAGGCGGCTGGGACATCTCCCGGGGTCGGGAGGAACCGGGATGCTCGGGAGGAGCATCCCCCGGGGGAGTGGGGGGCAGGGAAAGGGGGAGGGAAGCGAAGTTTCCCCCGGAGGAATTCCTGCTCCCGGGGTAGGCGGTGGGTCCATGGGGGGTTCCGTGTCCCAGCTCCAGGGGGTCTTCACGCCTTCCCCATCCCTGAGCCGTTCCCGACCAGCTCAGCCCACACTGAGCAACCCCAGCTCCCGGAAAGGGGGGAGCTGCTTGCGCTAAAGTGCGCCCACGGGGAAACTGAGGCACGGAGGGCCAGAGGGAGCTGAGCTGACCCCGAACCTCTCGGCTTTGGCACCAGAGGTCCCAGGACCCCGTGTCCCTACTCCGTCCCTGGTCTTGGAGCAGAGCAAAGCATCTCCCAACAGCTCCAGAGGTTGGAGGGGTTGCAAAAACCTCCTCCCCCAGGGGCATCTCCAGCCACGGCGCCATCCTGAGGACCTGCACCCCTCCTGGCACCGGGAGGAAAGGTCTCCAGCTGCAGCTCTCCATGGGGAATCCTCCTGGCAGCTGCTTCTCACAGCCACCTCTGACCCAGCCTTCTCCATTGGAACACCCATCAAGGCCAGGTTGGATGGGGCTCAGAGCACCCTGGGCTGGGGAGGGGTCTCTGACCATGGCAGGGGGGGCACTGGGTGGGCTTGGAGGTCCCTTCCCACCCAAACCAGTCTGGGTTTTGATGGTCCAAAGATGACTTCACTTCCTTCTTTCCTCTGGAGAAGAGGAGATGGGCAGATTCTGCTCTCTCAGAAGATGTGTGGATGATTCTGTCTGACCCAGAGGTTGTGTGGGGGGCAGGGGGGCTGCAGACAGCACTGGGAGTTTTATATCACAGAGCTGGGGAGACCAGAAGTGACTGGGGGGAGAGATGAGCAAGCTGCTGAGATGCAGAAGCCGATCAGAAGCTTTGCCTCGTGAAAACAAAGGAGATCTTTTCATTTCCTCAGTGCCTGGACAAAGCCACAACGTTTCTTGGGGAAGAAGAAAGAGCTCAAGGCTTCCCAGCTTGTCCACGAATGAGTTTCCAAGCTCAGTTTCCTGGGGGGAAGATTTGAGAAGAGACCAAGGCAGGGTTAGATGTGAGTAAACATCTCAGCAGCCACGTGTGGCACTGAGGGAATGAAGACAAGATGTGCTGGGCTCTCACCAGAGCTCTGTGGAGATGTTCCAGCAAGGATGAGCGTTGGGGCATCATGTCCTGCCAAGCCAAACCCCCATGGCTTAGGGGCTGGTGCTGCTTTGTGTTTGTTTGGCTGCAGCAAGAGAATGAGCTCAGTGGTTGCTTTGCTTCTGCTGGAAAAAAAAAAAAAATAAAAATAAGATGAGTGAGGACTTAACCAAATCTCCCAAAGCCTGGTGGTAAATGGAATGTCACTGCCCTGAAACTGAAAAGAAAAAATAGACCAAACAAACAAACAAAAGAAACCAAACCCCAGGGCCTTCTTCTGCTCTTCTGTTCATTCTGTCGTGATATTTTTTATTCCTGGATGCCCAGGGCATCCCTGTTTGTCTCCACGTATGGTCTGAGGGCTCTGGAGCCAGGCTGAGAGAGTTGGGGGTGTTGAGGCTGGAGAAGAGAAGGCTGCACCGGGGAGACCTTAGAGCACCTTCCAGTGCCTGAAGGGGCTCCAGGAAAGCTGGGGAGGGACTTGGGACAAGGGCCTGGAGGGATGGGAGCCTGCGAGGGGGAAGGGTTTGCAGCTGGGAGAGGGGAGATGGAGAGGAGATCTTGGGCAGGGAGGGAGGGAGGGAGGGAGAAATGGTTTGGTTGGACTTGGTGATCTCCAAGGTCCTTTCCAGCCATGAGCATTCTGTGATTCTCAGGTGTGGGACATGGGTTAGTGGTGGCCTGGAATAAGGTGATGTCCTGGCTGGGCTGGAGTGGGCTAGGAGAAGGGGGAAGGGTTTGGAGCTGGGAGAGGGGAGCTGGGGATGAGATGTGAGGGAGGAATTGCTTGGGGTGAGGGTGCTGAGCCCCTGGTTGCCCAGGTTGCCCAAGGAAGCTGTGGCTGCCCCATCCCTGGCAGTGTCTCAGCCCAGGTTGGATGGGGCTTGGAGCACCCTGGGCTGGGGGAGGGGTCCCTGACCATGGCAGGGGTTGGGACTAAAAGGCATTTGAAGGCTCTTTCCCTCCTGAACCTCTCAATGCTCCTCAGGACCCAGTGGGTGACACCTCCTCCATCCCTGGAGATCTTTCCAAAGAGCCTGGATGTGGCACTCAGTGCCATGGGCTGGGAACCACGGGGGGAGTGGATCAAGGGTTGGACTTGAGGATCTCAGAGCTCATTTCCAACCCAAAGGATTCTGTGACTCAATGGTTTAGCTCACACTCCTGTCCCTCCCTTCACTCTCTGAAGGTAGGGCTGGAGAGAAAGTTCAAAGAGGAAATGGATCATCATTACAGGGCCACCTCCCCAAGGAGGAGGGATTTTCAGGGGCTGCCATTTCCTTGTCTCTCTTCCTGCTGTGCCAGAGGGCTCTCCAGAGGTCTCCAGACTCTACAGATCTGAAGGTTGTATAAACTTCTATAATTTACTATTCTTTTGGTAATGAACTTCTTTGCTTCTACCTCCTGCCCGGTTGAGATCTGAATGATCATATTTGGTCTAAACATCACCCTGTCTGATTTCAGGCTGATGAATTCATTCCGGGTGGATGTGTTCTGGGGGGGTTTCTTCCCAAGGATAAAGGTTTCAGTCTCTCAGCACCTCTGCTGCAAACTTGGGTTTTCTTCTGGAGACCTCAGGTTTGATTTAAACCAGGAAACGTTCTGGAAGTCTTGGGAAATGGGATTCTCCTTGTCAGCTCCCAACTCAAATAAATGCTCAGTTGAGGGTTTGTTGGGTGGTGGAGAAAGGTGGGTGATGGTCTGGAAGTTTCTCTATGGTTTTTCCCTGCAGTGAGTCCAAGCTTTAACCTCACACAACCACTGCTAAATCAGGTCCTTGCCCCTCATCTCCTGCCCTTCAGGCATGATGGGGACTCCAGCCCTGCCCTGGGCAGCCTGGGCCAGGCCCTGACAACCCTTTCCAGGCAGAAATTCTTCCCCAGCTCCAACCTAAACCTCCCCTGGCACAACTTGAGGTGTGCCAAAAGTTCCTCTTGTCCCATCCCTTCTTCCTTGGGAGCAGAGCCCGACCCCCCCTGGCTCCAACCTCCTCTCAGGGGCTTGCAGAGAGCCACAAGGTCTCCCCTCAGCCTCCTCTGCTCCAGGATCAGCACCCACAGCTCCCTCAGATGCTCCTCACAACTTCTCCACACCCTTCTCCAGCTTCTCCAGACCCTCCTCTTTACTCTCCAGACCTTCTCCTTGCTCTCCAGACCCTTCCCAGGTCCAGACCCATCTCCAGGTGGGCAAACATCCCTGCCAGGGAAAGCACCACATGCTCCAAAATCCAGCCTGGGATTAGGAGCTAACCCAGCAGTGCCAGGGCCACCCCTGCCCCATGTCCCTCATCCCCACATCCCCAGGGCTTGCTCTGAAACCCCTCCAGGCATGATGGGGACTCCAGCCCTGCCCTGGGCAGCCTGGGCCAGGCCCTGACAACCCTTTCCAGGCAGAAATTCTTCCCCAGCTCCAACCTAAACCTCCCCTGGCACAACTTGAGTTGTGCCAAAAGTTCCTCTTGTCCCATCCCTTCTTCCTTGGGAGCAGAGCCCGACCCCCCCTCCCCATCTCACCTTCCCTGGTGTAGAACCCCCACAAGAATATTCATCTCAAAACATCCTCCCTGACACAATGAACGCCGTGCTGGGGTGGGGGTCTCATCCAGGACCCATGTGGACTCTGTCCTCTCAAGGAGAGACCCTCATTTGGGGAACCCCCCTGATAAACAGAGCCTTATTCTGGCAGGAGGAGCCCCTCCTTCCATGGCCACCCACATAGCTGAGCAGTGTCCTGGCAAGGGGAGCTCTGTTTGGTGGCCACCCCGACAGGCAGGACACTGTCCTTGTTCCATAAGGGACAGGAGAGCTGCACCCTGCAGAGTGACATCCTCTGGGGGTGCCCCGGGGAAAGGCCCTGCAGAGGGTGCATGCACAGAAATAAAGGAGGTGGCTTTGTCACCCCATCTGGAGGGGTCCAAGGGGACACCTGGCTGGGCTAGAGATGCCAAAGCCCCCCCAGAAAGGTGGGGTCAAGCAGCATAAGAGAGGCAGACTGGGAATGCTGGATGTGAGCCCTGCATCCAAGGACCTGAACCAAGGACAAGATCTTTTCTGTACCTTCTTTATCTTTATCTTTATCTTTATCTTTATCTTTATCTTTATCTTTATCTTTATCTTTATCTTTATCTTTATCTCATCTATCTTTATCTTTATCATCTTTATCTTTATCTTTATCATCTTTATCTTTATCTTACCTTCATGTTTATCTTTATCTTTAGGGTTAGGGTTATTAGAGGAATTAGAGGAGGGTTGGGCCCAGCTGCACCCAGGCTCCTCTCTGAAGGAGTTTAGAAAGCAAGGGGGTCCAGTCCAAATCCCCCTGGGCTGACCCCCACTCTGGGGAACCCTCCCTGTGATATTTGGGTTGTCCCCACACTTGGGGAGCTGTGCTCACCTTGTGAAAGGTGAGGGTGCTGCACCCACCTCCTGGGCTGGGACGGCTACAAGGAACTTGTCTTGCTTTAAAAATCAGTTTTATTCCTGTTGCTGAGTCTCCAGCAAATCCCTGGCTTCTCCCACCCCCCCATTGGAGCTGACCCTGGGGACATAAAACTTCATCCTAGCCCTGCTGTGCCCCAGGAAGGGGGTAGTGGTGATATCCTCCTGAAATCAAGGCAAAGAATGTCTTTGTGCTCTTCTTCTTACTCTTTAAGAGAAATCCTGCAGTGGTTTCGTTTCCTGGAATCACAACCATCCTTCCACACCTTCACCACACCTTCCAGGTGTGAAGGGGATAAGGCCACCACCCCGAGGGAGTCATCCTCACTTTGGCATCGGTCCCTCAGGATGCAAAGATCAGGAGCAGAAGAACAAGGTGAGCTCAAGGGGATCCCACACGTGGTTCTGTGTCACTGGGAGGGAATTTCCCTGATGAGAAAGAGACCCAACCAAGTCCAACTCAGCATCTCCTTCCTGGGCAGGGATGAGGGGAGAAGGGGCACCTCCTGGGTTAGGAACTGGCTGGAACGGGCCCAGAGAGTGGTGCTGAACGGGGCTGCATCAAAATGGCGGCTGTGGTGTCCCCCAGGGATCAGTGTTGGGCCCAGTGCTGTTCAATATCTTTAGTGATGATTTAGATGAGGGGATTGAGTCCATCATCAGCAAATTCACAGATGACACCAAGCTGGGGGGAGTGTGGATCAGCTGGAAGGCAGGAGGGCTCTGCAGAGGGACCTGGACAGACTGGAGAGTTGGGATGATCCCAACGGGATGAGGTTCAACATTCCAAGTGCCGGGTCCTGCACTTTGGCCACAACAACCCCATGGGGAGCTCCAGGCTGGGCACAGAGTGGCAGAAAGGGACCTGGGAGTCTGGATTGCCAGGAAGCTGAAGAGGAGCCAGCAGTGTGCCCAGGTGGCCAAGAAGGCCAATGGCATCCTGGGCTGTGTCAGGAACAGCGTGGCCAGCAGGTCCAGGGAAGGGATTCTGCCCCTGTGCTCAGCCCTGGGGAGGCCACAGCTTGAGTCCTGTGTCCAGTTCTGGGCCCCTCAGCCCCTCAGGAAGGAGCTTGAGGTGCTGGAGCAGGTCCAGAGAAGAGCAAGGAGGCTGTGAAGGGATCCAGCAGAATTGCTGTGAGGAAGGGCTGAGGGAGCTGGGGGTGTTGAGGCTGGAGAAGAGGAGGCTCAGGGGAGACCTCATCACTCTCTGCAACTCCCTGAAAGGAGGTTGGAGCCAGGGGGGGGTTGGGCTCTTTTCCCAGGCAACTCTCAGCAAGACAAGAGGGCAGGGTCTCAAGTTGTGCCAGGGGAGGTTTAGGTTGGAGATGAGAAAGAATTTCTTTCTGGAGAGGGTGATCAGGCATTGGAATGGGCTGCCCAGGGAAGGAGTGGATTCTCCGTGTCTGGAGATCTTTCCAAAGAGCCTGGATGTGGCACTGAGTGCCATGGGCTGGGAACCACGGGGGGAGTGGATCAAGGGTTGGACTTGATGAGCTCTGAGCTCCCTTCCAACCCAGCCCATTCTATGATTCCTCCAGCAGCCCAGGCACAGGGCTGGGGGGACATGGAGACCAGGACTGGGGGGATATGGACACAAGGATTGGGGGGGTATGGACACCAGGATTGGGGGGATATGGACACCAAGATTGGGGGGATATGGACACCAGGCTTAGGGGATATGGGCACCAGGGTTAGGGGAATATGGACACCAGGGTTTTGGGGATGTGAACAGCAGGATTGGGAGGATATGGACATGAGGATTGGGGATATGGACATGAGGACTGGGGGAGACAGATACCAGGGAGGTGTCTCCCTAAAAGAGAGCAGCAGGCCCTCTTAGACCCCTAAAAAGAGGGCTCTGACCCTGTGCCTCTGTCCTTCTTCCAGACAAAGAGATGCAAAATGGCCTGAATGAACATCTGGATGAAGCGATGGCGAAGCTCTCAGAATTCCTCTTCACCCATGGCCTGCATGGGAGAAGGGAGGGGATTGAATACCTCAAGTGAGCTGTCAGATGGTTTTTCCCCAAAGGCCATTGTTCACTTCTTCTGTGGAAAGGGGTGGTCCAGAGGTTTTGCCCCACGGGAAGGCTCTGAAGCCATTTCAAGGGAAGTTTAGTCCCTCTATCAGTGGATGCAACCCCTGGAGCATTCCTTGGCAGCCCTCCATCCATTGGAGCTTCACTGAGCATCCCAGTGAAAATGGCTTTTTCCTCTCTGGACCCAAGGAGAGGTTTATTGTCCACATCCAGGCCATGGGTGTGAGTTCTCCTGGCTCTGCAGAGCTCCCTGGATATCCCCTCCCAGGACAGGGAACCGATCCCAGTTCCTGGTGGGATCAGATGTTCATTAGAAGGTGACAATTCATGCAAGACTTGGATGAGGCTGAAGCTGGTGTTGTGCCACTGGGATCCTGTCCTTGGGCTGGGCATGGGGGGATATTCAGGAACCCACAGGTTCAGAGTCTCTGTTGTATGAGACAGAATTTGGTTCTGACTTTCTGTTGTTTAAAAATCATCCTTTCTCTTTCAATTGTCCTTTTTTTTTTTTTCCCCCTCCTTTCTTCTCTACCTCCATCCTCAGAGATCGCCTGGAGAGCTTGAAGCCAGATGTTTGTCTGGAGCCCATCTACATCGGGGTCTTTGGTAGCACGGGGGCAGGGAAAAGCACCTTGCTGAATGCCATCATCCACAAACAGTTCTTCTTGCCCGTGTCCGGGAACGAATCCTGCACCTCCTGCGTGGTGCAGATCAACAAAGGAGTCAGCGGGAAGCACGAGGCAAAAATCCACCTCATCACATATGAGGCATGCAGAATATTCCTATTTTTGGCCCTTGGGGGGAAGGAGGAGACAGAGTCCTAGGGGACTTCTCCAAGGGGAAGTGCATCCTTCTGGAAGGGAGGTGGGGTGGGGCAGGATGCAACCCCCAAACATCCCCCAAGAAGTGCTGGGTGCTGGCACTGCTTCCCTCTGCTCTGGGTGGCTGAGGAGGGAAGAAGCAACACAACAACACCAGGTCTCTTGTCCTGGAGGTTTGAACCCCCTCCTCTGACCCTGTGTCCTGCTTGTCCCAACACCATCTTGCTCGGGCCACGTCCTTCCCTTCCCTTTTCCAGGCCCCCCAAGCCATCACCTTTTTCCTTGCATCTTCTCTGTCTCCACAGGAGTGGAAGGAGGAGCTGAAGGATCTGGTGGCACTTGTGGAGCAGGAGGAAGATGAGGACAGCAACGAGAGGTATGAGGCCATTTTGAAGATCTCCACCATCTACGGGGAAGGCGCCACAACCAAGAGCTATGAAGAGCTGTGTAGGATGAAACCCCCCATCTCTATCTCCTTCCCAGAATATATCAGCCTCAAGGAAAAAAATGTGAGTGGCTCCTGGAGGGGTTTCTCCTCTTTCCCCATTGGCCAACATCTTCTGATCTTTATTTGCTGGGCTTATCATGTTGGGATGGGAGAGGGCTTGTTGGGTTGTCCCACCGGATGTTGGGAAGTTGTTGCTTCGTGCCATTGGTGTCCATGCTAGGGTGTAGGGCTTGGAGTGGTCCCTCATGGTCCCACATGGGATCATCATGGCTGCCTGGTATCTCTGGGGTTCTTTACTGAGGAGAGGAACTTCTTTATTCATCCCCTGCGTCCCAGGAAGAAGAACTTTCCAAAAAAATGTGCCCCTACATCCGGACTCCGAGCATCCATCGTGAGGCAGAAGCAGGAGCCAATGAAGAAAACAGAGCAAAAGTTCTCTGGCCTCTAGTCAGGAATGTGGAAGTCACCATCCCAAGTCTGCAAGAGCTCCCAGAAGGAGTCATCCTGGTGGACATCCCAGGGACAGGGGATTTCAATAAGAAAAGGGACACCATCTGGAAACAGGTGACTGGCAGAGCTCTCCTGGGGAGAGGGTGGGGATGTTTGCTGACTCCTTTTTAGCAGAAGGACCAGATGAGCATTTCACTCTTGCATACCTGAGCTTCTATTATTTGTCTTCCTTCCTTCCCTGCTGCTCTCAGGCTCCCACCAAACACCCTCCTGGGGCAAGCATGGTGTCCTGTCCACCCCAGGCAGCCCCAGGCTGAAGGAATTCATAGAATCATTGAATCCCAGACTGGTTTGGGTGGGAAGAGACCTTACAGCTCATCCAGTTCCAACCCCCTGCCATGGTCAGGGACCCCTCTGCCAGCCCAGGGTGCTCCAAGCCCCATCCAACCTGGGCTGAGACACTGCCAGGGATGGGGCAGCCACAGCTTCCTTGGGCAACCTGTTCCAATCACCCTCAAATTCAAGAATTTCTCCCCCATCTCCAACCTCACTCTCCCCTCTTCCAGTTTTAACCCATTTCCCTTCTCCTCTCCCTACCTCCCCATGTCCAAAGCCCTCCCCCAGCTTTCTTGGAGCCCCTTCAGATATTGGAAGGTTGCTCTGAGCTCACCTGGGAGCCTCCTCTTCTCCAGGCTGAACAACCCCAATCCCTCAGCCTGGCTTCCCAGGGAGGTGCTCAGCCCTCTGAGCATTTGAGTGGCTCTGCTCTGGACACCTCCCAGGAGCTCTGTGTCCTTCTGATGTTGGGGACTCCAGAACTGGACACACAACTCCAGGTGGGGTCTCAGCAGAGCAGAGCAGAGGGGGAGAATCCCCTCCCTCGACCCCTCTCTGTGCTTCTTTTGCTGCAGCCCAGGACATGGTTGGGTTCTGGGCTCCAAGCACACCCTGAGGGCTCATGTTGAGCTTCTGCTCCACCACCCCCACCCCCAAGTCCTTCTCCTCAGGGCTGCCCTCAATCCTTTCTTCTCCCAACCTCTATTTCTCCATGGGATTGCCTCCACCCAGCTGCAGAACCTTGCCCTTGGCCGTGTTGAGCTTCCTGCAGTTTGCAGGATTCCACTTCTCCAGCCTGGCCAGGTCAATTCCTTGAGGGGAAGGTTGAGGTCTCTGCTTGGAAATACACTCTGCAGAGATTTCACCTCCTTCTTTCTCCAGCTAGACTTGCTGGGAATTAATTAAGTGTGCTCAGCACCTCTGGCATTCAGTCTTTGCTGGTGGTTTGTGTCTTCTTCTCCCTCTTTGCAGAACATCAACAAATGCTCTGTCATTTGGGTGGTCAGTGCCATGGAACGGATTCTGGGAGACCGAACCCACGAGATGGTGCTGAGAGAAGGCATGAAGGCCTTCCAGTGTGGGATGTGCAAGGACATCTCCTTGGTGGTCACGAAGGCTGATGACATGGATATAAATGAATACAAGAGGTAAGGGAACGAGCTGGGAAGTCCAGGGCTGCAGTGGAGCAGGGTGCTGGGTAGGTGTTGGCATGGTCCTCCTCCCCTTCTCATCACGTGCTGTCAGCTGCAAAAATAGTCCTGATGTGTAATTTCTTTTTGTTTCTTTGTTTTTATCCTTCCAGGGAAACCAACAAGAATCAGGTGAGTATTTTTCAGACTTGGGGTTCTTCAGCCCTTTCAGGTCAGGTCAGAAAACTGGAGAATTCTTTCCACGTGCTGTAGTGGGACTGGGGCAGAACTGGTCAGCATAAGGCAGAAACCAGAAAGTCTGTGCAGTTCTTGGCCCTGTAGGAGGGAGAAACCAGACAGGATGTTTGTTTGGGTCTCAAGATTTTGGGCTCTCCTTAGTGTTGCCAGGGAGTCTCACTCCTCATTCCTGCTGGTTTTCCCCACTGCAGATCAATAAACACGATGCCATCCTGGAAAGAAACCAAACTGTGAAGCAGAAGAAGACAGCGATTCTGAAGAAGACCCTGGGGGTAAAGTAGCTTGGAGAACCTGGGCAGGGTTTGGCTGTGTCATGAACCTGTGGGCAGTGGCACCTGTGTGTCACGATAGTCACCAGCTCCCTGGAGAACCTTGGAGCCCCAGTGGACAGGGAATTCTCCATGGGTCAACAGTGTGGCCAAGAGGGGATCCTGGGGGGCATCAGGAAAAGTGTGTCCAGCAGATCTGGGGAGGTTCTCCTGCCCCTCTGCTCTGCCCTGGGGAGACCACACCTGGAATCCTGGCTCCAGTTTGGGGCTCCCCAGTTGAGGAGAGACTGGGATCTACTGGAGAGAGGCCAAGGGAGAGCCCTGAGGGTGCTGAAGGGACTTGAGCATCTCTGCTGGGAAGGAAGAGTGAGAGCCCTGGGGGTGTTGAGGCTGGAGAAGAGAAGGCTGAGAGGGGATCTGATCACTGTCTCTAAATATCTGAGGGGTGGGTGTCAGGAGGAAGGGGCCAATCTCTTGTTGGGGTGCCCAGGAACAGGACAAGGAATAATGGGTTGGAGCTGGAACATGGGAAGTTCCAGCTCAAGCTGAGGAGAAACTTGTGGAGTGTGAGGGTGAGGGAGCCCTGGCCCAGGCTGCCCAGAGAGGTTCTGGAGTCTCCTTCTCTGGAGCCTTTCCAACCCCCCTGGATGTGTTCTGTGTGTCCTGCCCTGGGGGATCCTGCTGGGGCAGGGGGTTGGACTGGAGCAGCTCCAGAGCTCCCTTCCAACCCCTGACACTCTGTGCCTCTGTTCCTGGCAGAGTACATTGGTATCAAATCTCAGTGAGCTCTGGTCATGATGCTCTCTGAACCCTCCCTTAACTCCAAGTTGGGGTCCATCTGATCTTGGTCACCTCCAGTTTAAATCTCCATTGCCTACACAACGGATGTGGTGGTGGGGGGGGGGGGGCTGGCCACACCTGGTTCTGGTTTTAGATTTGCTTACCAACCAGGAAGAAGCCAAACCCATCACCCTGCTGCAGGTTCGAATTGAAGAGGTTTTTTTTTTTGTGGGAAGCAGCCAACTCTTGCCCCAGCTCCAGCTTTGCTGGGTGTCCCATGGCTGCAACTTGGGGTTGGGCAGAAGTAGGAAGGGAGGACACCAAAGTAGCATAGGAGAGAAGAGCTGGAGGAGGAGGGTGGAGCTGAGGGGTCTGAAACATGGATTTGGGGACAAAAAAACCCCACGAAGGAGGTCAGTTGATATCTCTGCTTTTTCAGAGAAATCTTCCAAGTGACTCTGAAGTTCTGCAGAAGAATGATCTCGTCTACACTGTCAGTGCCCGGGAGTACTGGGAGGGGAACATGCTCAGCAGAGAAGAGACAGGTGACATGGGGGACATGAGGGGTTCCTCTCCATGTGAAGCACCCAGGGACATTTTGCATGCTTGCTGGGCCAAGCTAAACCTGAGGGAGGGTGGGAATAGCACCTGGGTTTTGGAGATGTCCCTGGGCATTCCTTCCCCTTCCCCCTCCTCCTCCTCCCCTTCTCCCTCCCCTTCCCCTTCCCCTTCCTTTCCTTTCCCCTTCTCTTTCTCTTTCTCCCTTCCTTCTCCTTCTCCTTCTCCTTCTCCTTCTCCTTCTCCTTCTCCTTCTCCTTCTCCTTCTCCTTCTCCTTCTCCTTCTCCTTCTCCTTCTCCTTCTCCTTCTCCTTCTCCTTCTCCTTCTCCTTCTCCTTCTCCTTCTCCTTCTCCTTCTCCTTTTTCTCCTTCTCCTTCTCCTTGCCCTCCTCCTCCTCCTCCTCCTCCTCCTTCCCCTTCCCCTTCCCCTTGTCCTTGTCCTTGCCCTCCTGCTCCTCCTGCTCCTCCTGCTCCTGCTCCTCCTGCTCCTGCTCCTGCTCCTCCTCCTCCTTCTCCGCTCCTCCTCCTCCTCCTCCTCCTCCTCCGCCTCCTCCGCCTCCTCATCCTCCGCCTCCTCCTCCTCGGTCTCGTCCTCCTCCGCCTCTCTCTCCTCCTTCTCCTCCACCTTCTCCTCCTCCTCCTCCATCCACCTTCAGGAGATGATTTAGATGGTTAAGGTGGTGTAGAACTGATGGTTGGACTCAAATGATATTGAAGGTTTTTGAGGCTGAACCCCCAGAACTCTTGGGTTGGCACCTAAACATTTTGCCAAGTGTCACATCAAGTCCACGTGAAGCTTCTTTGATGTTGCCTCTGCTAAACCTGCACTGGAACTCCATGATTTGGAACTAGATGGTCTTTAAAGGTCCCTTCCAACCCATTCTATGGTTCTAAAACCCTTCTTCACAGCATGGATTTTTGCCCTGTTCTCTTGTCTAGAGACAACTTGGTTGTGGACCCAACCCAAGCCCTGGTATCTCCCCCATCCTCACCTTGGAGGCCTTCCCAGAGTTTGTGGCTGGACAACCAGGATCTCCTGGGAGCCTTCTCAGGCCACTCTTTGTGAAGCACTCCTAGCCCCGATGTTCTGCAGGGGGAAGGAGTTTCCCTGGGCTCTCACACTGCTGACTCCATCTTCCTTGCCCCGTTTCAGAGATCCCAAAGCTGCGGGAATACATCCAGGACTTTTCCAGAGCTCAGAGGCGGAACAAACTGATGGATCATGTGAAAGAGGCTTTGGGCACTTTCTCATTCATTCAGAGTCTCAAGTCCAACCAAGACCCACAGGTTTGGCCAGGACAGCTTCAGACAACACCACTGCTTTTCATTTGCTGGGCAGGTGGTGATGGCTCCAGCTGGGATCTTCTCCTTGGAGCAGGCAACTTGGGTGGTGTCTTTCCAGCAAAACACCTACACGAGGAATTGCTGCCCAAAAGTCCTGCCCTGGGCTCAGCCTGACAGCATCTCCTACAGCTTCATCTGCCAGAAACCCCCCTCCCCAGGCTGTTCTGGTGGCACAGGGGAATCAGTTTCATCCAGGAATGTTCCTGGACTGGGGGAAGCGGTGGGGGAAGAGGGGAACAACTGGTTGTACTGGTTGCAGGGGTGATGTTTATGCTGCATGCTACACGAGGGGTTCACTGATGACCCCTCCACTTCTTGTCTGTTCATTTCAGAGCCAGGAAGAGAAGGAAGATGAGTTGAAAGCCCTGATTCAGCAGAAGATCAATGAACTGGACAACAGCATCCAGACATGTTTTGTACCTATTGAGCAGCATCTCCAGGAAGGTGTAGACCAAGCAAAGAGGTTGTGTAACAAAAACACCGATAAGATCTTCAAAGTGAGTAGAAAGGAGCTGATGTGGAAGCCTGGAATAATGTCTTCTGGAAAAGACCCTTGGAGGTCTGGGGTGATGGCTAACACCCATGCAAGGTCCTGACTCTACCAGGGTGGGAAACTCTGCTGGCCTGGGTGGCCCTGGTGCCCTAAAACCATTCACTTGAGCAGGATGTCTCCCATCCTGGCTGGGAGGAGAAAGAACAGACAAAGGAGATGGGGCACATCAATACACAAGTCCTCCAGGGACCTGGGACAAGTGTCTAAGGTCTGTCCCAGACCCAGGCAGGGGGACAGGGGGGACTACAAAGCTCCAGATACTCCACATGCCCATTCAGATGCTTCCCAAGGCTCCCGGGGCCATCGCTCAATGGGTTCATCTCTGGGGTCCCCATCAGCAGAAGGACCCGGAGCTGCTGGAGCCAGTGCAGAGGAGGCCCTGGAGCTGCTGGGAGGGCTGGAGCAGCTCTGCTCTGGAGCCAGGCTGAGAGAGTTGGGGGTGTTGAGGCTGGAGAAGAGAAGGCTGCACCGGGGAGACCTTAGAGCACCTTCCAGTGCCTGAAGGGGCTCCAGGAAAGCTGGGGAGGGACTTGGGACAAGGGCCTGGAGGGATGGGAGCCTGCGAGGGGGAAGGGTTTGGAGCTGGGAGAGGGGAGATGGAGAGGAGATCTTGGGCAGGGAGGGAGGGAGGGAGAAATGGTTTGGTTGGACTTGGTGATCTCCAAGGTCCTTTCCAGCCATGAGCATTCTGTGATTCTCAGGTGTGGGACATGGGTTAGTGGTGGCCTGGAATAAGGTGATGTCCTGGCTGGGCTGGAGTGGGCTAGGAGAAGGGGGAAGGGTTTGGAGCTGGGAGAGGGGAGCTGGGGATGAGATGTGAGGGAGGAATTGCTTGGGGTGAGGGTGCTGAGCCCCTGGTTGCCCAGGTTGCCCAAGGAAGCTGTGGCTGCCCCATCCCTGGCAGTGTCTCAGCCCAGGTTGGATGGGGCTTGGAGCACCCTGGGCTGGGGGAAGGGTCCCTGAGCACGTTTGCTGTGTAGCACAGATCATGGGGAAACATCAGTGCTGTCCATGCCTCACTCCTCTGTGTTTCCCACCCTGCAGCTAAGCCGTGGGGGTCAGGGCTTCCACAAGACCATCAGAGCTCTCTGTCTGAAGCATGGGAGTTTTTCCTCCCGCACCTTCGGCCGGATAGACATGAACATGTGCCTGGCTCAGCCCATCTATGACAAAATTGACATGAGTTTTGGCAACATGTTCAGGTGAGAGATCACTCCCCAGTTAATTACTCCCCCCAGTCAAGTTTTCCTTAATGATCCCAGTTTTACTACACATGTTTCCCAAACCTGGTATATCCAAAACCTTCACTCGTGCTGCCTGTGCCTTCTGCAGTGTGGCTGATGTGGGTACCTGGGCACTGCCTCCTGCCAAGACTCTGTTCTACCAGTGGTCCCCCAGACTCCCTTGAGGTTCTCAGTGAAGTCTGACTATGCCCTGGCACAACTTGAGGCCAAAAGTTCCTCTTGTCCCATCCCTCTGCCACCACATGGGTGCTCACCCCCAAAAAACCACTCCTGGGGGAGTGGGACCAGAGACCCAAAGAGCATCCCCTGCCCCTGGTCTCACTGTCTCGCCCCCAGGGCAGAGGCATCACCCAAGGAGCCCAGGATGGGTCCTACAGAACTTGGAGTAAAGAAATGTGGTTGGAAAAGACCTTGAAGGTGATGGAGTCCAACCCTTCCCCAGCACCCCTGCCCCATGTCCCTCATCCCCACATCCCCAGGGGTTGCTCTGAAACCCCTCCAGGCATGATGGGGACTCCAGCCCTGCCCTGGGCAGCCTGGGCCAGGCCCTGACAACCCTTTCCAGGCAGAAATTCTTCCCCAGCTCCAACCTAAACCTCCCCTGGCACAACTTGAGGTGTGCCAAAAGTTCCTCTTGTCCCATCCCTTCTTCCTTGGGAGCAGAGCCCGACCCCCCCTGGCTCCAACCTCCTCTCAGGGGCTTGCAGAGAGCCACAAGGTCTCCCCTCAGCCTCCTCTGCTCCAGGATCAGCACCCACAGCTCCCTCAGATGCTCCTCACAACTTCTCCAGACCCTTCTCCATCTTCTCCAGCCCTTCCTCCTTACTCTCCAGACCTTCCCCATGTCCTCCAGACCTTTCCCCAGCACTGTTGCCCTTCTCTGGACATGCTCCAGCACCTATTCTACTCCTTGCTTTGTCCCAGCCTGCTTTCTGGTGGCTTGGAAGCCCTTTGGCTTCCTGCTCCATCAGGGTGGGGGGGACAGTGACCTTCTTCCCTGGCCTTGATGAATTGACTTCCCCACCAGGCTCCAGATGGGCACCCGCACCACACTGAAATCCTGCCTTGATGTGGTTAAAGAGGGCATCAAGAACGAACTGGAGGAGGCCATGGGGGATTACCCAGTGACTCTCAGGTTCCTTCAGCAGGAGGTGAGGTCACCTTGTGAGGGCAGAGCTTGGACATGAGGGGCCGTGGGAGGAAGAATGAGCACCAGGATAGTGGGCAGGGGGAAACTTCAGAGGTTTTTTTACCTTTCTTTACTATTGAGGGGATTAGCAAAAGTAAGTGGTAACAGATAAATATGCCTAAAAATTTATCAAATATAATGATGATCATATATATATATATATATAATCTGAAGTATCATGCTGCTTTAATGTTTATAAATAAGTGAACATATGCTGGAAATAACAGATATATCTATGTTAGAAATATGGTGATTGAACTTCAGTAGAGTGCAGCAGGTCAAATTGACAGCAAACATATCTTCATTGATGAGTTAGAGGAGGGGATTGAGTCCATCATCAGCAAACTCACAGATGACACCAAGCTGGGGGGAGTGTGGATCAGCTGGAAGGCAGGAGGGCTCTGCAGAGGGACCTGGACAGACTGGAGAGTTGGGATGATCCCAAGGGGATGAGGTTCAACATTCCAAGTGCCGGGTCCTGCACTTTGGCCACAACAACCCCATGGGGAGCTCCAGGCTGGGCACAGAGTGGCAGAAAGGGAGCTGGGAGTCTGGATTGCCAGGAAGCTGAAGAGGAGCCAGCAGTGTGCCCAGGTGGCCAAGAAGGCCAATGGCATCCTGGGCTGTGTCAGGAACAGCGTGGCCAGCAGGTCCAGGGAAGGGATTCTGCCCCTGTGCTCAGCCCTGGGGAGGCCACAGCTTGAGTCCTGTGTCCAGTTCTGGGCCCCTCAGCTCAGGAAGGAGATTGAGGTGCTGGAGCAGGTCCAGAGAAGAGCAAGGAGGCTGTGAAGGGATCCAGCAGAATTGCTGTGAGGAAGGGCTGAGGGAGCTGGGGGTGTTGAGGCTGGAGAAGAGGAGGCTCAGGGGAGACCTCATCACTCTCTCCAACTCCCTGAAAGGAGGTTGGAGCCAGGGGGGGGTTGGGCTCTTTTCCCAGGCAACTCTCAGCAAGACAAGAGGGCAGGGTCTCAAGTTGTGCCAGGGGAGGTTTAGGTTGGAGATGAGAAAGAATTTCTTTCTGGAGAGGGTGATCAGGCATTGGAATGGGCTGCCCAGGGAAGGAGTGGATTCTCCGTGTCTGGAGATCTTTCCAAAGAGCCTGGATGTGGCACTGAGTGCCATGGGCTGGGAACCACGGGGGGAGTGGATCAAGGGTTGGACTTGATGAGCTCTGAGCTCCCTTCCAACCCAGCCCATTCTAGGATTCTATGATTCTATGAATTTAGAGTAGATTATTTTGTAATCAAAAAGAGAGGACTTATTTCCTAATCTATGCCACGTCCATACTGTACCTGTCTTTTCCAGTTAGGAGAATGTGGGAATGGCTGTGAGTGCAGCACACTCTCATTATTATTTGTGTAGAAATAGCATTTCCAGCAAGCTGAGCAAAACATTCAGCAGCAGCAGCAGCAATGTGTGGGAAAATATTTTAGGGACAAGAGTTCATTTGCAACCTTTAAAGTCCAAAAACCCACCTTGGAGGACCCGTTGAGAACACGAGCTCTGTTTCAAGGTCCTGTAGAGATGCGAAAGGCAGAGAGGAGACCATTCCATTCCATTCCATTCCATTCCATTCCACCTTGGCTTCAGTGAGTGTGGAGCCCATGCCCCTCTTCTGGTATCCAGGCACAGAACTTCCCAGTTGGATGGGATGTCCTCTCCCATTGGGAAAGGAGGGTACAGAATACCTTCAGCTGGAGGGCACATCTTCCACATGAAGTCAGAGCATGATGGGTGAAGCCCCAAAAGGCCTACAGAACTGGTTAGAGACAGAATTTTAAGCCTTTAAACAGCAAAGGTATTTATTTTTGGATCCGGGGAACTCCCATCTTGTGTTGGACGAAGAGTTCCCCCCGGCAGGGGAAAGGGTGAGGTTATTTACACAGTTAAAAGGGGAGGTTACATCATCCCTACATCCATAGTCATAGGATTGCAACATGTAATTATAATATTCATAACAGGTGGAGTTTGGGCAGAGTTGCCTTTTGGGGCTATGTCTCGGGGTCTCTGGGGGTCTTCAGATGAAGCAACGAAGTCTTCCTCAGGGTTGGACTTTTTACCTTTCTTGATTCTTGCTGACTCTGCTCTGGTGTTGCAAGATCATTCTGGAGTTAGGACATGACTCTGTCCTCTTCTCTGCTCCTTTGTGTGTTTCCAGTCTTTTGGTGCCTTGGCAATGTTTTGTTTTAAGGAAAGAGTCTTACACCCTGTGGCCTTGCTTTGTTTCCTTACAGGAGTTAATCCTCTCAGGGTCTTCCTCTGTTTCATGGGGAGGTGATGCCCACCACCAGCAGCAGCCACCTGCTGATTGCCACTCCTGAAGAGGACCAAGAGGTGGTCCCAGTGAGATTATTAAGAGAAGGCTGATTAGGGCAGATCATTTTTTTACGTGGTGGGTGGTCAAGCATCTGAAGTTCTTCTTGCAGGTTGACTTCATCTTCAGGAAGACTGAAAAAGTCATCCTCCAGGAGAAAGGCAACATCTACCAATCCCTTACCATCTCCATTCAAAATGACATGCTGCCACACTATGAAGGTAGGACCTGTCACCTCCTCTTGTCCTCAGCACTTCTTTGGTTTTGGCCACAAGAGGGGCTCAGAAGAAGGGTTCAGGCTTATGCTCTGCCTCTTGAAAGGCTGAGGAAGAAATCCCCAGGGCAAAGGGATGACTTGCTCATCCTCCTGAAAAAGCTGTCAGCCCCCAGCTTGGACAGGAGCACCCTGTGCTGGGTTAGGAACTGGCTGGAGGGCCGGGCCCAGAGAGTGGTGCTGAACGGGGCTGCATCAAAATGGCGGCTGTGGTGTCCCCCAGGGATCAGTGTTGGGCCCAGTGCTGTTCAATATCTTTATCGACGACTTAGACGAAGGGGTTGAGTCCATCATCAGCAAATTCCCAGATGACACCAAGCTGGGGGAGTGTGGATCAGCTGGAAGGCAGGAGGGCTCTGCAGAGGGACCTGGACAGACTGGAGAGTTGGGATGATCCCAAGGGGATGAGGTTCAACATTCCAAGTGCCGGGTCCTGCACTTTGGCCACAACAACCCCATGGGGAGCTCCAGGCTGGGCACAGAGTGGCAGAAAGGGACCTGGGAGTCTGGATTGCCAGGAAGCTGAAGAGGAGCCAGCAGTGTGCCCAGGTGGCCAAGAAGGCCAATGGCATCCTGGGCTGTGTCAGGAACAGCGTGGCCAGCAGGTCCAGGGAAGGGATTCTGCCCCTGTGCTCAGCCCTGGGGAGGCCACAGCTTGAGTCCTGTGTCCAGTTCTGGGCCCCTCAGCCCCTCAGGAAGGAGCTTGAGGTGCTGGAGCAGGTCCAGAGAAGAGCAAGGAGGCTGTGAAGGGATCCAGCAGAATTGCTGTGAGGAAGGGCTGAGGGAGCTGGGGGTGTTGAGGCTGGAGAAGAGGAGGCTCAGGGGAGACCTCATCACTCTCTGCAACTCCCTGAAAGGAGGTTGGAGCCAGGGGGGGGTTGGTCTCTTTTCCCAGGCAACTCTCAGCAAGACAAGAGGGCAGGGTCTCAAGTTGTGCCAGGGGAGGTTTAGGTTGGAGATGAGAAAGAATTTCTTTCTGGAGAGGGTGATCAGGCATTGGAATGGGCTGCCCAGGGAAGTAGTGGATTCTCCGTGTCTGGAGATCTTTCCAAAGAGCCTGGATGTGGCACTGAGTGCCATGGGCTGGGAACCACGGGGGGAGTGGATCAAGGGTTGGACTTGATGAGCTCTGAGGTCCCTTCCAACCAATTCTATGATTCTGTGATTCTAACTCTTGGCCAACAACTTGAGGCCTTCTGCAGCTTGGTGTAGTGGGAGGTGTCCCTGCCCATGACAAAAGATCTTGATGATCTTTAAGGTCCCTTCCAACCCAAACCATTTGATGATTCTAAGGACTCAGAGAGATTTCTGAAGGCCAAAGGAGATCATGGCTCAAATCCTGATGATCAGCTGCCTGCTTTGTTTTCATTCCCTAATTCTTTTAAATGGTGGAATTATCTTTTGGAATGAATTTGTAGCTCTTGGTCTGTCTTTGAAGCCCATCCTTCCTGCCTCTAACATCTGAAAGGCTGAGTTCAGCAACTGGGTTCAACTTTCCTCTCCCATCTGTAGGTGACACATTCCAAAAATGAATAAGTGAAAAGCCCAGAATGCAGAAGTCACTGGGGTTTGCTTTAGGAGGAAAACATCCTCATGACTCCGTTAGCTCCACGTCCAATGGCCAGCTGGGCCAGTTAGCCAGGCCTGAGCAGGGAAGTGTCCTGGAGATGGGTCACCTCCCATCCAGCAGGGATTTTCCTTTCCCAAACCCCACCCCTGGCCCTCCTCCCCACGAGCATCTTGGGTCTGAGTGTCACAGTCGTAGAATCAGAGAATAATTGGGGTTGGAAGGGACTTCTAAAGGTCACCTAGGCCAACCCCCCCCTGCAGTAAGGACATCCTCAACTAAAGCTACCACTTGACCAACAGATGCTGCCAGCCAAAGAGGAGAAGGTACCTTTGCCAGGATGAAAGACACCCTGAGCCAGGGGGTCATGAGAGAGAAGGAGAACAGAATGTTTGAAAAAGCACAGGAGAGCATGAAAAGCCACTTCCAGACACTGAAGGTAAGATGGGCTCCTTCTTCTTTCCTCGGGGACCTCTCTGCAGCCCTGGGTGGTGCCTGGGGGTAGAGGAGGAACATCTCAAAAAAGGATCTGGTGAGCAGGGGTGTGGGAAGGTGAAGGCATCTCCTTGGGAGGCATTGGCATCAAAGGGTCCTGACGTCCACTGGGAGGTCATTGCTGGCAGGAGCCATCCCTGCTGGGGCCCAGAAGCATCATTAATGTCATTAATCCCTCGGGGCTGCTCTCCAGGGCTGCCCCAACACAGCTCAAGGCACTGCTGTGGCTCCGAGCCCCGTCCTTGAGGCTCTGCCCACAAAGCTCTGACTTGGCCCAGAGTTGTCCCCCATAACTGGCAGCTGCCTCACTCCCCAGACTCATCTTCATTCGGGCTTTGGAGTAGCTCCCAGCTGCTGCCTCTGCACCAGAGTGCTCCTCAGGCAGGAGCAGGAGGGGGTCTGGAGGGATGAGGGGCTCCCAGCCCTTTCCCTTGCTCACCTGCTCCTCCATCTCATGGCTGCAGCTGGAGATCATCCAGAAGATGAGGAAGGATTTTTCTGACCTGCTCGACCTCGCCTTTTGCCCACGGGTCCAGCTCCAGGGAACGCTACCAGGTATGGTCTGGGTGCAGCAGCTTTGGGGGGGGGATGTTCTGGGCAGCACCTGCAGCCCCAGGACCTGCACCCCTATTTTGGAGGTGGGGAAGGGCAAGAGGACATCAGGACTTTCCAGCTGGGACACTGCCCAGGAGCTGCTCATTCCCCTCTAAGTCACCTTCCTCTTGCTGGGCTCCAATTCCCAAACCTGAAACACCAAAGAACGAAACTCCAGAGGAGAAAGGAACTTTGGGAAGGGTGGGAGATGATTTGGGGAGGAAGGGAAGGGGGCAGATGGGGCAGGAACCAGCAGCAGATGTCCAGCTCTCCTCAATGGATTCTTCTTCTTTTTTACAGACTTCAGCAGCCAGTTCTTCTCCATCCGCACCATTCACCAGAACCTGCAGCGAACTGGAGAGGCTCAACAGTCCCGTGGGGGTTATCTCAGACAATTTTAGCTTTATTATTCATGTCTGTGGCTCACTCTGTGCCCTCTGCAGGTACAGAAGCAATTGCTTCAAGTGGATTTTCTTTTTCCTTCCCTAAGCCCCAAGCCCTGGTGGGTCTCACACCCTTCAGCAGTGATCCAAGGGTGCTTGTATCTTCTCCCCACGGGCATCACCCTGCACCATGGGGTTAATGCTTTTGCAGGAGTGGGGTCAGAGGCCATTGCCATGGCCAGGTTGTTGAGGTCCACTCAACCATCACTCCTCTGGGCTCCTTCATGCTTGGAGAGACAGGATTGTCACCCCATAACCAACCACGTGAACGCGCCAAGCTTATCCCCATGTGATCTGCCCCACTTTTATCTCTTTGGATGTTTTGAAATTTGCTAATAAAAAAAAAAAAACAACCCCAGAAGTTCAGGAGAAACTCGCTTTGGACTTTGTGTGTCCTCCTGAGAAAATCCCCCTTGGGTAAAAGTGTCCCCAGAGAGCTGCTGGGGAAGTGCTTCCCACTGCAAAACAGTCCTGGGGAAAGGGGTGGAATGATTCCAGAGGGAAGAACATCTGGGATTTTTGAAGGAGGAATGGGATCAACAGACAACTGACCTGAGAGTGGAGATGGAGCAGCAAGGACAACACTTTCATGGGGATGGAAAAGCTCACAAGAGATGAAGAATTATCTGAGGGGAGAACCGAGGAGTTCAGTAGGGAGGAATCATGGAATCATCAACTGCTTTGGGTGGGAAGGGACCCTAAAGGTCACCTAATCCCAACCCTGCCATGGTCAGGGACCCTTCCCCCAGCCCAGGGTGCTCCAAGCCCCATCCAACCTGGGCTGAGACACTGCCAGGGATGGGGCAGCCACAGCTTCCTTGGGCAACCTGGGCAACCAGGGGCTCAGCACCCTCACCCCAAGCAATTCCTCCCTCACATCTCATCCCCAGCTCCCCTCTCCCAGCTCCAAACCCTTCCCCCTTCTCCTAGCCCACTCCAGCCCAGCCAGGACATCACCTTATTCCAGGCCACCACTAACCCATGTCCCACACCTGAGAATCACAGAATGCTCATGGCTGGAAAGGACCTTGGAGATCACCAAGTCCAACCAAACCATTTCTCCCTCCCTCTCTCCCTCCCTGCCCAAGATCTCCTCTCCATCTCCCCTCTCCCAGCTGCAAACCCTTCCCCCTCGCAGGCTCCCATCCCTCCAGGCCCTTGTCCCAAGTCCCTCCCCAGCTTTCCTGGAGCCCCTTCAGGCACTGGAAGGTGCTCTAAGGTCTCCCCGGTGCAGCCTTCTCTTCTCCAGCCTCAACACCCCCAACTCTCTCAGCCTGGCTCCAGAGCAGAGCTGCTCCAGCCCTCCCAGCAGCTCCAGGGCCTCCTCTGCACTGGCTCCAACAGCTCCGGGTCCTTCTGCTGATGGGGACCCCAGAGATGGACACGTGTGGGGTTGGGTGACCAACACGGGGATGGCTGGGGTGATGCTGAGCTTCTCCTCCCCCCACACCCCAAAGTCCTTCTCCTCAGGGCTGCTCTCCAGCCATTCCCCACCCAACCCTTGTTTGTTTGGGATTTCCCTGCCCCATGAGTCCTCATGGCAGCACCCATGGTCCTGACTTGGGGAAACCCATCTGGGTCAAGCCCAGGACAGGCAGAGCTGGGCCAGCACCCACTGGGTGTTGCTGAACTGATCTTTGCAGTGTTTTCTCCTGGTGGGACGTGGCGTGGGGGTGGGCTGGGTGCCCCAGGCTGTCCCTAACCCCCTGCTCTGTCCCCAGCAGGTGCTGGGAGGAGGATGAAGGGTGCAGGGCGCTGTGGCAGGTTGGGCTCCTTGGCAGCACTCAAGTACGCCGTGGTGGGACTCTACCTCCTCGTCTTCCTCATCCTCGTGGGAGTCTTCATCCTGGCAGGTAAGGGCTGAGCTGGAGTCCTCACCTGTGCAGGAGGCTCAGAGGCCCAGGAGGGTTGGATCCGTGTTTCTGTTGGGAGGGATTTTGAGCGATGGCCCCAGGAGCCTTGGGAAGCAGCTGAAGGGGGCTGTGGGGGATCTGCTGCTGGGACAAGAGCTTTGCAGCCCCCTCGGTGTCCTTGGCTGACACCACCCCAGGCTGTGCAATGGGTTCTGTTCTCCAGGGCCAACGCTGCCCCACCACCATGGGGCTGTATGGGGTCACCCAGGACCTTTTCCCAGTTCCCAGGGATGGGAACATCCACGGGACACACACCCAGGCTGAAAGGACAGGTTCAGACAAGGTCTGCTCAAAGCAAGGTGTTTACTGAGATGTTGGCTTGGACAGGAGACACTCGGGGTATGGGGATATGGTCCCTCCAGAGGTGTTTGTTTCTAGGGGAAATTTCCAGAAGAAGCCTTTCCAGCATGGAGCTGAGAGCACGTGCTGGGCCTCGGGACCATGCAGGACCATGAGTTTTGGTTTCTGTGGCAAATGCAGATAGCCTGGCAGAGACCCCACAAGGACCCTAAAGAAGGCTACAGAGTGGTGGTGGTCAGAACATACGTGGTTTGGTCATAAGAGGAAGAAGTTGGGTTCCTCAGCCAATGCCAGGGCCTACAGATCCCATCTGAGAACACATCACATTTCCACTGGGATAGAAATGGAGACCCTCAGGGAGCCACTTGGGAGTTGATCCTCCTTGGAGCAGTGGGGTCTCCACTTGAGGACTCTCCCTTTGGGTTGGGATGTTGGCCAAGGAAGCTCCTCTCCCAAGGAAGCTCTTCATCCAAGGGAATTCCTCACCCAAGGAAGCTCCTAATCCAAGGAAGCTCCTCATCCAAGGAAGCTCCTCATCCAAGGGAATTCCTCACCCAAGGGAATTCCTCACCCAAGGGAGCTCCTCATCCAAGGAAGCTCCTAATCCAAGGAAGCTCCTCATCCAAGGGAATTCCTCTCCCAAGGAAGCTCTTCATCCAAGGGAATTCCTCACCCAAGGAAGCTCCTAATCCAAGGAAGCTCCTCATCCAAGGGAATTCCTCACCCAAGGAAACCCCTCTCCCAAGGGAATTCCTCTCCCAAGGAGGTTCCTGCAGAAAGGGTCCCTCCCTTCGTTAGGTAACTAATTGCTCCCTTTGAGTCACAACCCTGTAGGAACTTGCAGCTGGCTGTGTTGTGTTAACTCCTGGACCCGTGGCTGTTATTGGCTGACAAGAGTCTCAAACCCATTTCACTTTAGGGTAAAACTTCAGGTTTTTAATACCCAACCCGTGTGTTCCCACCCCATTTCTGGTCGGCCTGGCTTGGGTTTGTGGGGTTCCAAGCCACCATCCTGAGAACTGGGGCTGATTTCTCCTCCACCCCCCATCTCCACGCTGCCCCCATCAGTAAAAACACTTTTTCCAGGTAGGTGTTTCAGGAACATCCCTGTGGGATCCAGCTTCTCCCGGATGGGAGCAGAAGTTGGAGAAGGCTGGATACATCTTCTCAAAGTCTTTCCGGGTGCAGCTGTGAGCCTGCAAGAGAGAAAACATCCAGGAAGGGCTGCCCAGCCTTGGCCCCCCCATCTCCAGATGCTGTTGGAAGCCCCCTACAGGAGTGGTGGGACCTCCATCCCTTTATCCCCATGCTCAGGGAATCTGCCA
>NW_022045512.1:45002-66722 GCF_003957555.1 Calypte anna | reverse complement strand
TCCATGGAGGGAGATGCATGTCCTGGGGTGTTGGGCAGCCCTAGAGCCCCCAAAAGGAGGGGAACCCATCTTCATGGCTGTGCTGTCCCTCATAAACCATTTCCCAGCAGCTTCCACCAGGGTTTCATGATGGTGTTTTTGGAAAGCAAAGGTGCAGAGATCCCTTCAGCAGCAAAGGGTGGGGGCACAGGACAGAAACATCAAACTGTTGTGGTTGGAAAAGCCCTTGGAGATCATCAGCTCCAACCATCAACCCCTGCCCCATGTCCCTCATCCCCACATCCCCAGGGCTTGCTCTGAAACCCCTCCAGGCGTGATGGGGACTCCAGCCCTGCCCTGGGCAGCCTGGGCCAGGCCCTGACAACCCTTTCCAGGCAGAAATTCTTCCCCAGCTCCAACCTAAACCTCCCCTGGCACAACTTGAGGTGTGCCAAAAGTTCCTCTTGTCCCATCCCTTCTTCCTTGGGAGCAGAGCCCGACCCCCCCTGGCTCCAACCTCCTGTCAGGGGCTTGCAGAGAGCCACAAGGTCTCCCCTCAGCCTCCTCTGCTCCAGGATCAGCACCCACAGCTCCCTCAGATGCTCCTCACAACTTCTCCAGACCCTTCTCCACCTTCTCCAGCCCCTTCCCCAGCTCCATTCCCTTCTCTGGACACTCTCCAGCCCCTCCATCTCCTTCTGCTCCTGAGGGGCCCAGAACTGACCTCACTGATTTCAGGTGAGGCCTCCCAAGTGCCCACCAAGAGGAGTCCAAGACCCTGGTGTGGGTTGTAGGATCTGTGGGTGGGAAATGGGGAAGGCAGCAGAACCAGATTGACCCCAGTAGCTCCACTGGGGTTGTTGCCACAAGGAGGACACGTCCTTGGGGCAGGGGGGTGACACAAGGACAGGCACATCAGGACTTTGCACATGGTTTATCTCAGCCAGGACAAACAGGGGGTGGGGAGATGCTGGGGAAAAGCCCAAGCCATGAGGTCTCCAACTCGAAGCCCAACCCCGAGGTGCTTCTGACCTCCTCACTCACACCAGAGCAGCTCGGGATGGGGGGGGGGAGGAATCAAAACAGCTCATCTGGAGGTGTCCTCTGTCCTCCTGGGTTGTGTCCCCCAAGGCCACAGCCCCAGAGGGTCCCAGCCCTCCCCTTGCTCCATAGGGCTGGGGGATGGACACGCTCCGGCCACCAGTGCCAGACCTGGCTCCTGTCCTTAAATAAATTCCTGTGTACAATGTCCCCGTGGCCACCACCGTGGTGGCACCTGGGATGCCAGCTCCCCCCAGTCACAGTGTCCCCCCTCCCATGGCTCCCAGGGGTCAAGTCCCCGTTGTCACATGCCACCCACCCACTGTCCATCTGTCCTGTGCAGGGATGGAGGGATGGAGACAGGGAGCTGCTGGCTGAGCCAGAGGGATCTTCAGGCACCCTTGGGGACATCCAGGTCCAAGGGATGAGGCACCCTGGTGACTTCTTCCGAAGCCAGGACTTCACAGCCTCCTTCAGAAGACCGACGAGACGATGCTAAAGCCAGGAGGAGAGGGGGGACAGGGAGGGCAGGATGGCGAGGCCACGGGTGACACACAAAAGCCAGCTCCTCCACAACCTTTTCCTCCCATCTCCACGATGGAAGTGGGGTGGTCTCTCCTCCTCCTCCTCCTGGTTTCTCCTTCCCCACCCCCTTCTCCTTCCATCTCTCTCCTTCCCCTTGCCCCTCTCACTCCACGCAGAGTTTCACCAGGTTGGCCTGGACCTTGGCTTGGTCCACGGCATCCAGGAGGTTCTTGGCATCCACAGCCAGGGTGTGGGAAGCTGTCAGCATCTGCCTCTTGCACTCCTCGCTCAGCGAGGTGACGGCGTTCTGCTGCGCCAGCCGCATCTTGGTGATCAGCTCTGCCAGGTCCTTGTTCAGCAGCTTCTGGGTCCCCTCAATCTGGCCAGGACACACACAGCTTAGGGGTAAAGGTACCATCCAACGCCCAAACCCATGATGGAGCCCCCTCTCCTTCCTCCCAAGGACCTGGATGAGGAGTTGGGCGTGTTGGAAATGCACCCATCAATGCAACGGAGGAGCAGGGAGTGCTGGAAGTGCTCCCATCATTGACCCAAGGACCCAAATGAGGAGCAGGACATATTGGAAATGCTCCCATCATTGACCCAAGGACACAAATGAGGAGTAGGGAGTGCTGGAAGTGCTCCCGTTGTTGACTAAGGACCCAGCTGAGGAGCAGGGAGTGCTGGAAGTGCTCCCGTCATTGATCCAAAGGCCCAATGGAGGAGTAGGACATGTTGGAAATGCTCCCATCATTGACCCAAGGACCCAAATGAGGAGCAGGACATGTTGGAAATGTTCCCATCATTGACCTAAGGACCCAATGGAAGAGCAGGGAGTGCTGGAAGTGCTGCCTTCATTGAGCCAAGGACACAAATGAGGAGTAGGACATATTGGAAATGCTCCCATCATTGAGTCAAGGACCCAACAAAAGAGTAGAGAGTGCTGGAAGTGGTCCCATCATTGACCCAAGGACCCAAATAAGGAGCAGGGAGTGCTGGAAGTGCTCCCGTTGTTGACTAAGGACCCAGTCAAGGAGCAGGGAGTGCTGGAAATGCTCCCATCATTGATCCAGAGGCCCAATGGAGGAGTAGGACATGTTGGAAATGATCCCATCATTGACCCAAGAAACCAACAGAGAAGCAGGGAGTGCTGGAAGTGCTCCCATCACTGACCCAAGGACACAATGGAGGAGTAGAACATGTTGGAAACTCTCCCACCATTGAGTCAAGGACCCAACAAAAGAGTAGAGAGTGCTGGAAGTGCTCCCATCGTTGACCCAAGGTCACAAATGAGGGGTAGGACATATTAGAAATGTTCCCACCATTGACCCAAGGAACCAAATGAGGAGCAGGGAGTGCTGGAAGTGCTCTCACCATTGGCCCAAGACATAAATGAGGAGCAGGACATGTTGGAAGTGCTTCCACCATTGACCCAAAGACCCAATGTGGGAGCAGGGAATGCTGGAAGTGCTCCCATCATTGAGCCAAGGACCCAACAGAGGAGCAGGGAGTGCTGGAAGTGCTCCCATCATTGATCCAAAGGCCCAATGGAGGAGTAGGACATGTTGGAAATGCTCCCATCATTGACCCAAGGAACCAAATGAGGAGCAGGACATGTTGGAAACTCTCCCACCATTGACCAAGGAACCAGTGGAGGAGCAGAGAGTGCTGGAATCACTTCCACCATTGACCCAAGGACCCAACAAAGGAGTAGGGAGTGCTGGAAGTGGTCCCATCACTGACCCAAGGAACCCAGTGAGGAGCAGGAAGTGCTGGAAGTGCTCCCATCATTGACCCAAGGAACTTAATAAGGAGCAGGACATGTTGGAATTGCTCCCATTGTTGACTAAGGACCCAGCTGAGGAGCAGGGAGTGCTGGAAATGCTCCCATCATTGATCCAGAGGCCCAATGGAGGAGTAGGACATGTTGGAAATGCTCCCATCATTGACCCAAGGAACCAACAGAGAAGCAGGGAGTGCTGGAAGTGCTCCCATCGTTGACCCAAGGACACAAATGAGGAGCAGGACATGTTGGAAATGTTCCCATCACTGACCCAAGACATAAATGAGGAGCAGGACATGCTGGAAGTGCTTCCACCATTGACCCAAAGACCCAATGTAGGAGCAGGGAATGCTGGAAGTGCTCCCATCACTGACCCAAGGACACAAATGAGGAGCAGGACATGTTGGAAATGCTCCCATCATTGACCTAAGGACCCACTGGAGGAGCAGAGAGTGCTGGAATCACTTCCACCATTGACCCAAGGACCCAACAGAGGAGCAGGGAGTGCTGGAAGTGGTCCCATCACTGACCCAAGGACCCAGAGGAGGATCAGGACAAGCTGGAAACTCTACCTCGGTGCGGGAGGTGGCGGGCAGGATGGGCAGGATCTCATCAACACTGCCAATCAGCTTCCTCAGGGACAGCCCCACGTTCTGCAGAGAGGGTGACAGGGTTAGGAGGGGGGGTTCCAGGCAGGGGGACAGGACAGGCAAGTGGGACCTGGGAATAGGCTGGGGTTCTGAGCCAAAGATCCCTTTCCTGAGAGGGGAAAGGTGGGAGATTCTCCCATCATTGATCCAAGGACCCAATGGAGGAGCAGGGAGTGCTGGAAGTGCTCCCATCACTGACCCAAGGACCCAATGGAGGAGTAGGACATGTTGGAAACTCTCCCCCCATTGACCCAAGGAACCAGTGGAGGAGCAGGGAGTTCTAGAAGTGCTCCCATCACTGACCCAAGGACACAAATGAGGAGTAGGACATGTTGGAAATGCTCCCATCATTGACCCAAGGACCCAATGGAGGAGCAGGGAGTGCTGGAAGTGCTGCCTTCATGCACCCAAAGACCCAGTGGAGGAGCAGGACATGCTGGAAACTCTCCCACCATTGACCCAAGGGCACAATGGAAAAGGAGGGAGTGCTGGAAATATCCCCAATATTGACTGAAGGACCCAATGGAGGAGCAGAGCATATAGGAAGCTCTCTCACTGGTGACCCAACAACCCAACAGAGGAGCAGGGTCTGTTGGAAACGCTCCCATCAGTCACCCAAGGACCCACTGGAGGACCAGGGTATGTGGGAATCTCTCCCACCATTGACCCAAGGACCCAAAGGAGGAGCAGGATACATGGGAATCTCTCCTATCATTGACCCAAGCACCCAAAGGAGGAGCAGGATACGTGGGAATCTCTCCCATCATTGACCCAAGGACCCACTGGAGGAGCAGGATACATGGGAATCTCTCCCATCATTGACCCAAGCACCCAAAGGAGGAGCAAGGAATGCTTGAAACGCTCCCTCCTCCATCTGCAAGACCTTCTCGAGAAGGATGCTCAGTGGGAGTCCCTCATCAGACCCCTTCCCAGCTCCCTCCCCCATTTCCCCTTCATCCCTACCTTCACCACCAGGATGTAGCCCTCGGGGGGCAGGAAGCTGATCTCATCCTTCAGCTCCAGCACAGCCCTCACCAGCTCCATGACGTTGCTGTACACTGGGTCATCCCTGTGGTCCAGGTTGGCAGTGGGGGTCGGGTGGATGGACTGGGGACACGGTGGGATCCAGGGGGAGCAAGAGTCAGAGAAAGGCTGAGGTTGGAAGGGACCTTAGAGGTCATCTACTCCAACCCCTTCATCCCTGGAGGTGCTTAAGGCAAGGCTGGAGGTGGCACTCAGTGCCATGTGGTGGTGGTAGGTCACAGGCTGGGCTTGATGAGCTCAAGGGTCTTTCCAGCCTCAATAATTCCCTGATTCTGTGATGTCCCATGCCCAGGGACACCTCTCATCCAGCCCAGGCTGCTCCAAGCCTCATCCAACCTGGCCCTGAACACCTCCAGGGAGGGGGCAGCCACAGCTTCTCTGGGCAATCTGTTCCAGAGTCTCAGCACCCTCCTGCTGAAGAACTTCTTCCTCAGATCCAGCCTGAACCTCTTCTCCTGCACTTTCCATCCATTTCCCCTTCTCCTGTCACTGGACACTCAGGAAAAGTCCCTCTGCAGCCTTCCTGGAGGTTCCCTTCAGGGATTGGGGGGCAGCTCTAAGGTCCCCCTGAGGCTTCTCTTCTCCAGGCTGAACAATCCCAGCTCCTCAGCCTCTCCTCATGGCAGAGCTGCTCCATCCAGCCCCTGGATCATCTCTGTGGCCTCCTCTGGACTCATCCCAACAGCTCTGTGTCCTTCTTGTGGTGGGGACACCAGAACTGGACCCAGTATTTGGGGTGGGGGTCTCACCAGAGCAGATCAGAGGGGGAGATCAACCTTTCCCAAGAAGGGAAAAGCCCCAACACCTCTGGGGAGTCCTGGCCAGACCCATCCACCTCCCACCCACCCCCTGCTGCTGTGGGGTCCATCTGACCCCTTTGGGGTCTCAGGGAAGGGGGGGATCAGAAAAGTCCCATCCTGTCAGGATGGGAGATGGATGCAGGATGCAGAGAGGTGATGGATGAGGAAGGAGATGGTGGAGATGGAAGAAGAGGCCCAGGACTGTGGTGTCCTGACCCAGGGAGGTCTTACCTGTGCCCCAAGTCTTGGAGGCTTCTGGGGGGGCCCCGTGAACTCCGCTACACCATCAGTAAGGGAAAGGAAGGAGAGTGAGTCCAGCTGCTCCCAGAGAGCCCTGGACATGCTGCAGGACCCATGCCACATCCCCACCACCCTGAAGCAGTCTGTCCCACCCCGGCTCTGCCACCTCCCCCTTGGTCAGACCCCCTTGGACCCCGAGACAGCCAAAGCTGCTCCCCACAATCTGGGATTCCTTTCCTGGAGGATCCCAAAGCCTGGAGAGATCCAGCCCTGAGGATCCTCAATGCAGGTTCCCCGCTCCCAGCACCAAACTGGGTGCTCCTGGGTGGGGGGCTACAGGCAACCCCCCCAACCCAGGAGAGCTTTGGGTACTCACTGTAATCAGTCTCCTTCTCTGGGAGCATCTGCAGGAGACAAAAAGAGGGAATGAGAAGCACAAGTGGTTGGAAGCAGGGAGGAAGCATCTCCAACCCTTCCCAAGGCTTCTGGTGAGGAGCTCCACACCCCCAGGACTTCATCCCCTTAAGATTTTAAGGTTATTTTCCCCATATTTTATCACCTGCCCCTGCCAAAGCAAATGAGGGGCTGTGGACACCTCAGAGAAGGTTCCCACCCCGAGACACCTTGAGCTGGCTTCTCCAGGGCCAGGACCACTCACCGGGGGAAGGTTGTTGTTCATGAACACTGTTGGGTCCTGCAGAGAGGGGAGAAGCTTTGTCAGAGGCATGAGGAAAAGAAAAAAAAAAGGGCAAGAAGAAGGGAAAAAACTGTCCTGATTTCTGGGAGACATCACAAGAATTTATCTCTGCAGGCTCCAGGGGGGTGGGAGGGGAAGGAGCTTCATGGTCCCACCTCCATCCCATCCCACTGCTCCTCCCTGACAAGGCACCAAACCCCTCAAAGTGCTGCTGCAAAACAAGATGAAGGGGTGAGGGGAGCTGGGCTTTGTTTGACTGCCTGCTGGAGCTGCTGGAATGAAAGGGTTTGGGTCTGCTTCCCAGCTGATGCATTTGTTAGGTGCCACCCATCTCCTGCACCCATTGCCAACGTGGTCACCTTGAAATGAAACAGCTCTGTGAGGTCCTCATGGGAGTGGAAATAAAGGGGTGCAAGAGGTTGGGGTGCTGGAGGAGCTGTCCCAGGACACTGGCAAAGGCATCCTCATGGGCTGCTGTGGCTCTTCAGCCACCTTCAAACAAAACCCAAACTGGTTTGGGTGGGAAGGGACCTCAAAGCTCACCCAGTGCCAAACCCCTCACATTGGGTTGGGTCCCAGTAACCTCCTGCCCATCTCCCCCAAGACAGAACCCCCCACCCCACCTCCCTCAGCCCCACCAATGAGCAGTGGGGGCTGTGGCCTCCTCTCCATCCCAACCCCTCCCTGGCAGCAGAACAGCACCCAGGAAAGCTGCAGTTCTCCAGCCCTGCCATGGCCTTCACCACCAGCTCCCCACCCTGGGGACCTCTGGGCTGTCTGTCCATCCATTCCTCACTCATTCCTCCTCTGCACACCCAGCTGCCCACCCACCCATCCATCCAGAGAATCAGGGAACCCCAGAGTGGGTTGGGTGGGAAGGGACCCTAAAGGTCACCTAATTCCAACCCTGCCATGGTCAGGGACCCCTCCCCCAGCCCAGGGTGCTCCAAGCCCCATCCAACCTGGGCTGAGACACTGCCAGGGATGGGGCAGCCACAGCTTCCTTGGGCAACCTGGGCAACCAGGGGCTCAGCACCCTCACCCCAAGCAATTCCTCCCTCACATCTCATCCCCAGCTCCCCTCTCCCAGCTCCAAACCCTTCCCCCTTCTCCTAGCCCACTCCAGCCCAGCCAGGACATCACCTTATTCCAGGCCACCACTAACCCATGTCCCACACCTGAGAATCACAGAATGCTCATGGCTGGAAAGGACCTTGGAGATCACCAAGTCCAACCAAACCATTTCTCCCTCCCTCCCTCCCTGCCCAAGATCTCCTCTCCATCTCCCCTCTCCCAGCTGCAAACCCTTCCCCCTCGCAGGCTCCCATCCCTCCAGGCCCTTGTCCCAAGTCCCTCCCCAGCTTTCCTGGAGCCCCTTCAGGCACTGGAAGGTGCTCTAAGGTCTCCCCGGTGCAGCCTTCTCTTCTCCAGCCTCAACACCCCCAACTCTCTCAGCCTGGCTCCAGAGCAGAGCTGCTCCAGCCCTCCCAGCAGCTCCAGGGCCTCCTCTGCACTGGCTCCAACAGCTCCGGGTCCTTCTGCTGATGGGGACCCCAGAGATGGACACAGCTTTACCCCAGGGGGGTCTCCCCAGAGGGGAGCAGAGGGGACAATCCCCTCCCTGGCCCTGCTGCTCACACTCTGGGGGTGCAGCCCAGGATTTTGGGCTTCCATCTGACTTTGAAGCTGTAAGAGCTGGGGACAACCCCAGGGCACTCACCAAGGATTTCTCCTCCTGCCTCAGCCACTGATAATCCTCCACCATCTCCTTCTGCTGCTTGTCCAGGATCTGCATCATCTTCAGCCTCTCCAGCTCCCAGAGCTTCTGTGCCTCCTCCCGACTGCTGGGACGCAGGAAATCTTCCTCCTGGTGTTGGGAAGTGACCAGGGAGGGGGGTCAGGAGCCAAAGCCCCCCCTGATTTTGCCACGGACACCATGCTCACCTTGGGAACCACCTTTGCCATGAGCACCATGCTCCAGGCATGCCAGCCATGCACCAGAGCCCAGCAGCCACCAACCCGGATTTGGGGAAGATTTGGGTTTCAGGCAGGGGGAGGAGAAAGCTCCGGGTGGGAATTTCCCCTCGTGGCATCCCGGGATTCTCCGTGGGCAGCATGCAGGGGTTGTCATGCATGTGGTGTGGCCATGCTTGTCACCACGGCTGATCCAGGGGAAGGGCAGGAGGAGGATCCCAGCACCCAGCTGGTTTTGGGGGCTAAAGGAACTTTGGGATGCTTCAGGTGAGAACGCCAACCCCAAGAGGGACAGCCACCTGTCCCCTGCCCCTTTGTCCTAGAATTTTCAAGGTTGGAAGGGAACTTTAAGATCATCTTAACCCTTAAGATCATCTCCAACCCCCCTGCCATGCTCAGGGACACCTTTGGGGACGTTTTTCCTTCACCAGGATGTGCATGGAGGGGTTGGAGCCTTGCATGGACCCATCCCAGCAGCAGCTTCCAGAGGGATGCCAGGACCAGCTGGGTGAGGAGCAACATGAAGCTGGAAGCAGCAGGATGGAGCAGCAGGGTGAAGCCAGCGTGTGTGTGTCCCCATCCACCCTCCTTCCCCAAGCTTTGGTCTCTGGTGACATCCTCCTGGAGGCCACCAGGATGTCCTCTTACCCTCATGCTGTGGCGTTTGAAGACGTGGTGGCGGCTGAGCGGCGGGGTGTGCAAGGAGGTGGCCAGAGATGGGGACTCCATGGGGCTGGTGAGGGTGGGGGAGCTGGCACACAGACCCTCAGGTACCTGTGGGGGTGTGGGAGGGGGCAGCAGGGGGGGCAGGGGGCAGAGGAGGAGGCTCAAGGGGGGGGTTAGTGCAGGCGGACGGAGCAGACAAGGAGGGAGAAGTGGCTGCTGCACCAGGGGATGCTGCAGGATCACAGCACCCCCAGAGTGGGTTGGGTGGGAAGGGACCTCAAAGAGCATCCCCCTGCCCTGACCCATTTATCACAGAGGGGGAAGGGGGGGTTGATGGTGATCAGAAGCCCTCAGACCCCCCTGGGATCCACGCTGGGTGTATCCAGACACTGCTCTGCTCCCTGCTGAAATGAGCACCTAGGAGGGGGCTCTGGGGAGGTTTTTTTCCCCCCTGGAGAAGGGATCTGGGGTGGATTTGCAGAGCTCGTGGTGGCCTCAGGATGAGGAGGAAGGACAGGGTGACCCAGCTGGAAATGGGGGTGACATCAGCTGTGTGACACCTGTAAGGTGGCTCCTGAAACCCAGCAGCGTGTGGCTTCCTTCCAAAGGGAGCAGAGAACCCCCAGAGGGGGCTGGGTGGGAAGGGACCCCAGAAATTATCTGATCTGAGACCCCTGCATGGTCAGGGACCCCTCCCCCAGCCCAGGGTGCTCCAAGCCCCATCCAACCTGGGCTGAGACACTGCCAGGGATGGGGCAGCCACAACTTTGCTCAGGATCTGGCACCTTCCACCCCTCTTGGCTCTCTCAGCATGGGCTCAGCTCCTTCCACTCTGCTGCCTGCACCCCTTCCTCACCCCACAAGAGCCCCCAGAAGAGCTGCTCTTGGGTTTGTCACTCTGCTGCTGCAGGACCCAGGACCTTGTGTCCTTGCAGGGGGTGTCCTGTGCTCCTGCAGGGCAGCCCAGCTCAGCCCAGCTCACTCCAGAGAGCTGAAAGCTCCTCTCCTGCCAGCTCTGCCTTCAGACCAGCCCCTCCCAAGGGTACAAAATGCCCTTTCCTGGGGCAAAAGCCTCTCTGCTACCTCCAAGGGACAGAGGAAACATGGAGAGGCCAGGGCTGAGCCCCCAGAGGTGGTGGTGGCACTTGGTGGTGGACTTCAAATCCCCAAATCCTCAAGGCCTTGAGGTCCAACGAGGGGTTTTTGGGGGTTGATCCCTTTGTTCAGGTCCTTGGGGGACGCTTCAACCATGGGACCTTACCTGGAACTGCAGCTTGGGAACCAGGAGGTTGCTTTGGGGTGGTGGTTTGTACCTGGGTCTGCTGGGCTGTGAGGGGCAGAAAGGCAATGGGTGGGTTGGGGGTGAGATCTGGGGGGGCTGTGGGGGGTGTCCCACTTCTGCTGCACCCACCCGTGGGTCCAGGCAAGGAGCTGAACCTGCTGCACAGGCTCTGCCCTCTCCTCACCTTCGGGGGTGGCTCCTGGAAGGAAGGTGGCTCCAGGATTTTGGGAGGTCGGTGCCGGTTGTTCCTCTCCTGCTCCTTGGCCAGCTCCTTCTCCATCAGGAAAATGTCACTGCAGGGGGTTGGGGAGGGGGAGATGGAGGGTGACAACCCCAGAGAGGAGCAGGGGTTTATCTCCTGTGCCTCAGAGCTGGGAGATGCCTGAGCGGGAGGGGCCATGGAAAACACAGAGGAGCAAGGAGGGATGGGAAGAGAGAAGGGAGAGGACTGGGGAGGACAGAGCATGGTCCTGATCACACCAGCACCACCATGGCTGGTCCCAGGGAGAGGTGGGGTCAAACCCCCTTCCTTAGGAAGCAGAACATTGCCACTCCAGCCCTGGCACCATCACCCCTGGGGCAGGTGGGCTCAAAGCATCTCCCATGGTCCTTGATGTTCAGAGTTGGCCAGAAAGCTCCAGCTCCCCAAAACCTTGCAGGGCTTCACCTCTCTCCTTCACCCACTTAAGAGTCACGGAATCTTTAAGGCTGGAACAGACCCCTAAGACCACCCAGTCCCAATGTCAACCCAACCCCACTAAACCATGCCCTCAAGTGCCACATCTACACATGTTTGGAAGCCCTCCAGGGGATGCTGGCTCCTGCCCAGCCTGTCCCAATGCTTGACCCCTCTCTCAGCGATGAAACTGTCCCCAGGATCCCATCTGATCAGATGCCCCCCCATTCCCCCAAGCCACGGACCCCCAACCCATCGTTGGTCCCCCTGCCTCCCCCGCTCACCTCAAGCTGCAAACCAGGTCCTTGAACTTGGGTCTTTCACTGGGGTCGTAGTCCCAGCAGCGTGTCATGAGGGTGTAGAGGACAGGGGGACAGAGGTCAGGCTTGGGGAGGCGGTCACCCCTCTCCAGGACCCCAATCACATCCTTGTTCTCCAGCCAGAAGAAGGGCTGCTTCCCGTAGCTCAGGATCTCCCACATGCACACGGCTGTGGGACCAACAGGAGGAAACCTCAGTTGATGCTAGAGCCTGGGGGACCAGCCCTTCTCTTGGGGTTTTTGGGGACCTGGTGACGTGGCCAGGCTTTGCTGGGTCACGCTGGGACACTTGGCTGCGTGGCCCTTCTGCTCCTGGGGTGAAAAATCCCCAGGAAAGAGGTGCTGGGTCTCCTGAGGAGCTGCAAGGAGCTCAGCTCCTGGGTGCTGGGGGCCAAAGGGCTGGCAGGGATGGAGAGAGGAGCAGCAGAGACCTCAGGGATGGCCATCTGCAGGGGACAGAGTTTAACTCAGCTCCCTGAGCCCCTTGGATCTGCTGGAGGAGGGAGGAACCCCCTGGTGATGGCTGAGCTGGAAGCAGCTCTACCCCAGGAACCCTTTTCCCAAGGGCAAAGCTGAGACCACTCCCTATTCCAGAGGAGGATTTGTCCCTCTGCATGGAGATGGGAATTCCGTGGGATGTGGGCAGTGCCTGGGAGGTTTCTCTGGTCCCATCCCAGCACCCACCAAACATCCAGACGTCACTGGCCGTGGTGAAGCGTCGGAAGTTGATGGATTCGGGTGACATCCACTTGATGGGCAGACGGGTGATGGATGCTGCAGGGAGAGACAGAGAGGAGTTGGAGGGGGCTGGAGAAGCCCTGGCACGGGCAGGGGGGGGGCAGTGAGGTGTCACCACCATCCCTGTCCTCACCAGGTTGGAGGAAGCCCCAGTGGCACCCCGCAGACCTCACCTTTGTAGTACTCCTCATCCTCGATGTACCTGGAGAGCCCAAAGTCACCCAGCTTGACACAGTCTGGGGAGGCCACCAGGATGTTCCTCACAGCAATGTCCCTGCAAGGAATCCCATGGAATCAGCCAGGCTGGAAAAGAACTCTGGGATCATTGAGTCCAACCCTTGATCCACTAAGGTCTCTCTGCACTCAGGAGAGAAACCCTGGGGAGGCTGGGGAGGAGGGATGGAGAAGGAGAGATCACACCTGGCCAACCAGGAGATGGGATGGAGCAGAGCTCACTCTGGGATGACCAGGAGGTGGGATTAGGAAGGTGAATTCACACCAAAACTACCAGAAGGGATGCAGAAGAAGAGGTCACATGGGGACAACCAGGAGAAGGAATGGAGAAGGAGAGTTCACACCTAACAGAAGGGATGGAGAAAGGATGGAAATGGGATGGAGAAGGAGGAGTCACACATGGACAGTCAGGAGAAAGGATGGAGAAGAAATGGAAAAGGAGAGCTCACACAAAGATAGCCAGAAGAAGGGATGAAGAAGAGTTCAAACCTGGACAACCAGGAGAAGGGATGGAGAAGGGATGGAGAAGGGATGCAGGAGGGATGCAGGAGGAGGACTCACACATGGACAGTCAGAAGGGATGGAGAAGGAATGGAAAAGGAGAGCTCACACACAGCCAGGAGAAGGGATGAAGGAGCGTTCAAACATGGACAACCAGGAGAAGGGATGCAGAAGGGATGGAGAAGGGATGGAGAAGAGATGCAGGAGGGATGGAGAAGGGATGGAGAAGAGATGCAGGAGGGATGCAGAAGGGATGGAGAAGAGATGCAGGACTCACACATGGAGTCAGGAGAAGGGATGAAAAAAGAAAGGAGAAAGAGAGCTCACACACAGCCAGAAGGGATGGAGGAGAGCTCAAACCTGGACAACCAGGAGAAGGAGGACGGATGGAGAAGGGATGGAGGAGGGATGGAAAAGGGATGGACAATGGATGGAGAAGGAGAACCCAGATGTGGGCAACCAGAAGGGATAGAGAAGGAGAGCTTACACAAGGACCCCAGGCAGTGTCTGCAGCACAGGACACTGCCAGCTCTGCCTGCTCCTGTCCCCCTGGCTCTCTCAGCATCCTGTCCCCTCCTGCCCTACCTGTGCACACAGTTGAGGGACTCCAGGTAGGCCAAAGCTTTGCTGATCTGCAGGGCGTAGAGGATGAGGGTGGGCACGGGCAGGCAGGGCTTGTTCTGCTCCAGGTATTGTCCCAGCTGGAATGGGACAGGGGGGTCAGGGATCAAGCAGGGGGATGGAATGGGGTGGGATGGGATGAGGTGGTGGGACGGGATGGGATGGGATAGGATGGGATGGGATGGGATGGGACGGGATGGGATGGGGTGGGATGGGATGGTGGGATTGGATGGTGGGATGGGGTGGTGGGATGGGATGTGGTGGTGGGATGGGATCTAATGGTGGGATGGGATGAGGTGGTGGGATGGGGTCTAATGGTGGGATGGGATGGGATGGGATGGGAAGGGAAGGGATGGGATGAGATGATGGGATGGGATGGGATGGGATGGGATGGGATGGGATGGGATGGGATGGGATGGTGGGATGGGATGAGGTGATGGGATGGGATCTAATGGTGGGATGGGATGAGGTGATGGGATGGGATCTGGTGGTGGACGGGATGAGGTGATGGGATGGGATGAGGTGGTGGGATGGGATCTAATGGTGGGATGGGATGAGGTGATGGGATGGGATCTGGTGGTGGACGGGATGAGGTGATGGGATGGGATGAGGTGGTGGGATGGGATCTAATGGTGGGATGGGATGTAGTGGGGGAATGGGATGAGGTGGTGGGATCCTGCTGACCTCTCCATAGGGATAAAGCTCCATGATGATCCAGGTGGGCTCCTCCTCTGTGATGCCGATGAGCTTCACGATGTGGGGGTGATCCAACTTCTTCATCAGCACTGGGGGGAGACCATGTCAGACACCCTGCAGGGTTAGGGGGGGCCCTCCAGGAGACCCAACCCTTCTCCTGGAGTACAGGGGCAGCTCTGCCATGAAGCTGGGCATGAAGGAAGTGCCAGGGATACCCTCGGATGGCTTCAAAGGGTTCCCAGGAGCCATCCTGTCCCCAGCACCCCAACACTGTGAACGCCTCCAGGCCCCCCCTGGTGTGAGTCTGGGGGGTCCTGAGAGGGCCCCATCCTTTCCCAACTCCAAAAAACCCCCAAAAAGGCATGAGGCCAGTGGTGTACCTGCTTCACTGAGGAACTTCTCCTTGTTCTCCTGGCTGCAGTCCTGCTTGCAGCTCTTCACTGCCACACTGAGCCTCTCCCCTTGCTGCAGGGGGAGGAGGAGAAAGGGGGATGGGGATGGATAGAAGGAGGAGAAGGAGGAGAAGGAGGAAGATGAGGAGAAGAAGGAGAAGGAGAAGGAAGAGGAGGAAGAGGGGGAAGAAGGGAAGAGGAGGAGGATAAGGATAAGAAGAAGAAGGAGAAGGAGAAGGAGGAGGAGGAGGAAGAGGGGAAAGAGGGGAAGAGAAGAAGGAGGAGGAGAAGAAGGAGGAGGAGAAGGGGAAAGAGAATGAGGAGGAGGAGGAGAAGAAGGAGCAGAAAGAGGGGGAAGAAGGGAAGGATAAGGATAAGGATAAGGAGGAGAAGGAGAAGGGGAAGGAGAAGGAGAAGGGGAGGGGAGAGGAGGAAGGGAGAGGGGGAAGGAGAAGAGGAGGAGGAGGAGAAGGAGGAGGAGGAGAAGGAAGAGGGGGAAGAGGGGGAAGAGGAAAAGGAGAAAGAGGAGGATGAGGATAAGGATAAGGATAAGGATAAGGATAAGGATAAGGATAAGGATAAGGATAAGAAGGAGAGGAAGAGAAGGAAGGAGGAGGAGGAGGAGGAGGAGGAGGAGGAGGAGAGGAGGAGGAGGAGGAGGAGGAGGAGGAGGAGGAGGAGGAGGAGGAGGAGGAGGAGGAGGAGAGGAGGAGGAGGAGGAGGAGGAGGAGGAGGAGGAGGGAGGAGGAGGGGAAGGGAAGGGAAATGGGGAGGAGTTGTGGGGCTGCTTTACCCCACCCCCCCAGGTGCAGAGGATGCAGACAGGGCAGGCAGGGGACGGGCTGCTCACCGGGGTGGTGTAGATCCCCTCGTAGACCTCTCCAAAGAAGCCTTCTCCCAGGATCCTGCCCAAGGTGACGTCTTCCCGGGAGATGCCAAAGTGCTGGACTTGAGGGACAAGGGGAGCAGGGCAGAGGTGGCAGCTCTGCTTGTCCCCTGCCTGTCCCCTGCCTGTCCCCCTGGGCAGAGCCCTCATGGCAAGGGGGAGATGCTGGTGTCCCCCAGCCCCCCCCAAGACCCCATCCCTGGCAGTGTCTCAGCCCAGGTTGGATGGGGCTTGGAGCACCCTGGGCTGGGGGAGGGGTCCCTGACCATGGCAGGGGGGGTTGGAATTAGGTGACCTTTGAGGTCCCTTCCCACCCAAAGCAGTCTGGGATTCTAGAAGCTTCTTCCCAGCTTGGGGAAGGATGGGGGTGGGAAACCAAATGGGGAAAATGGGGAAAATGGCAGGAGGTGCTGGGAGATGGGCAAGAGGGCACCCAGGGGAGGTGGAACCTACCTCCAGACCTTGGTCTTGAGGACTCATCAGGGATTTCAGCATAAATATCAGACTCTGGGGGCAAGGAGAAGGTTGCAGGCAGGGGTTCTTGCAGCTCAGGGGGCAGGGGGGGGGTTATTGCAGAACCCCCATGGGGTCCAACATCTCCCCCAGGCCCCATGGCCATGGGGGGCAGGTGGGACACCAGCCTGGCCCTGCCCTGGGATGCTCAGCTGCATCTCACCCTCTCAGGACAAGAGCTGGGGGTCTCCATCTCCCTCTCCCCCCCCCAAAAAATAAATCCCAGCAGGCTGGGCTCCTCCAGCCCTGCCTGCATCCCCTGGGGCTGCTGGGTGGGGAAGGGGGAGAAGAACCCAAAACCTCACCCAGGCTCAAGCTCTCTGACAGCGTGGACTGTCTGTCCCCCAGGTGCCTGTGGGGTGGGAGGAGGTCAGGGTCAGAGGGGGAATTTTGGGGAAGGGGAGGATGAGAGGATATCCCCCCCCCCCACGCCCCCCTTCAGGCTCCCAGCCTTGCTCCAGGGCCAGGCACTACTCACGGGGCAGGGATTTGGGGCAGGCTGGTCCTCTTCTCCCTCTCTGTGGGGAAGACAAGAGGATGGGAATTCCATGGCCACCCCCATCAGGAGCTGCTGGAGCCCCCCCAGCCCTTCCCAAAACACCCCTGCAGTGAGTTTGCTGGGGCTCAGCTGGGGTCACTCCAAAGCCAGGGGTGATGCTGTGGCCATGGACCCCCCCATTGGAGTTGGGGTCAGCTTGGATGTGGCTCAGGACCTCCCAAACCATCCCTGGAGAAGGGTGGACCCCACCAATAAGCTTGGGATCATCTTGGATGTGGCCCAGAACCTCCCAAAACACCTTTGGAGAAAGGGTGGACCCTGCCAATGGGGTTGGGGTCATCTTGGATGTGGCCCAGAACCTCCCAAAACACCTTTGGAGAAAGGGTGGACCCCATCAATAGAGTTGGGGTCAGCTTGGATGTGGCCCAGGACCTCCCAAAACACCTTTGGAGAAGAGTGGACCCCAACAATGGACTTAGGATCATCTTGGATGTGTTCCAGGACCTCCCAAACCATCCCTGGAGAAGGGTGGACCCCACCAATGGAGTTGGGGTCATCTTGGATGTGGCCCAGGACCTCCCAAATCCCCCTTGTAGAAAGATGGACCCCAACAATAGACTTAGGATCATCTTGGATGTGGCCCAGAACCTCCCAAAACACCTTTGGAGAAGGGGGGACCCCACCAATGGACTTAGGATCATCTTGGATGTGTCCCAGGAGCTCCCAAAACACCATTGGAGAAAGGGTGGACCCCATCAATAGAGGTGGGTTCATCTTGGATGAGGCCCAGAACCTCCCAAAACATCTCTGGAGAAGAGTGGACCCCACCAATGGGGTTGGGGTCATCTTGGATGTGGCCCAGGGCCTCCCAAATCCCCCTTGTAGAAAGATGGACCCCATCAATGGACCTTGGATCATCTTGGATGTGGCCCAGAACCTCCCAAAACACCTTTGGAGAAAGGGTGGACCCCATCAATAGAGTTGGGGTCATCTTGGATGTGTCCCAGGACCTCCCAAAAAATCCCTGGGCAAGGGTGGACCCCACCAATGGAGTTGGGGTCAGCTTGGATGTGTCCCAGGACCTCCCAAACCACCTTTGTAGAAGGGGGGACCCCACCAATGGACTTAGGGTCATCTTGGATGTGGCCCAGAACCTCCCAAAACATCTCTGGAGAAGAGTGGACCCCACCAATGGAGTTGGGGTCATCTTGGATGTGGTCCAGGACCTCCCAAACCATCCCTGGACAAGGGTGAAATCCCCCTTGTAGAAAGGTGGACCCCACCAATGGACTTAGGATCATCTTGGATGTGGCCCAGAACTTCCCAAAACACCTTTGGAGAAGACTGGACCCCACCAATGGAGTTGGGGTCATCTTGGATGTGTCCCAGGACCTAGGGCTTCACCCACCCCTGCAGGGAGTCTGCTGGGTCTCAGCTGGGGTCACTCCAAAGCCAGGGGTGATGCTGTGGCCATGGAGGGGTCTTGGGGTTGGGGGGTAAGATGGGTGGGGAGGCACTGACCTCTTCCAGGGAAGGTGATGAGGGAGGTTTCCAGGCCTCCTTGGAGCCGGCAGTAGCCATCAATGAGGTCAGCCATGTTCTCTGCCTCAGCCAGAGAAGAGGTTTTGATGGCCAGGGACTGGGGGGTGACAGCAGGGACACGAGGGGAGAGGTGAGCACAGAGCATGAGGCTGGGGGGATGCTGGGATAGGGGGTCCCCACTTTGGCTACCTCGGTGACCCTCTTTCTGCTCCACTCAGACCCCAGTTTCTACCCAGGACCTCCCAAACCATCCCTGGAGAAAGGGTGGACCCCACAATGGAACTGGGGTCATCTCTGATGTGGTCCAGAACTTCCCAAAACACCTTTGGAGAAGGGTGGACCCCATCAATGGAGTTGGGGTTAGCTTGGATGTGGCCCAGGACCTCCCAAAAGATCCCTGGAGAAGTGTGAACCCCACCAATAGAGCTGGGGTCATCTTGGATGTAGCCCAAGATCTCCCAAAACACCTTGGGAGAAGGGTGGACCCCACCAATGGAGTTGGGGTCATCTCGGATGTGGCCCAGGACCTCCCAAACCATCCCTGGAGAAGGCTGGACTCCCCCATTGGAGTTGGGATCATCTTGGATGTAGCCCAGGACCTCCCAAAACACCTTTGGAGAAGGGTGAACTCCACAATGGATGTGGCCCAGGACCTCCCAAACCATCCCATCCCCACCAATAGAGCTGGGGTCATCTTGGATGTGGCCCAGGACTTCCCAAAACACTCTTGGAGAAAGGGGGACCCCACCAATGGACTTAGGATCATCTTGGATGTGTCCCAGGAGCTCCCAAAACACCATTGGAGAAAGGGTGGACCCCATCAATAGAGGTGGGTTCATCTTGGATGAGGCCCAGAACCTCCCAAAACATCTCTGGAGAAGAGTGGACCCCACCAATGGGGTTGGGGTCATCTTGGATGTGTCCCAGGACCTCCCAAATCCCCCTTGTAGAAAGATGGACCCCATCAATGGACTTAGGATCATCTTGGATGTGGCCCAGGACTTCCCAAAACCCCTTTGGAGAAGGGTGGACTCCACCAATGGAGTTGGGGTCCTCTTGGCTGTGGCACCCCAAGAGTCAGCCCATGGCCAGGGCTTGGGGCAGGAGCTCTCCCAGGAGACCCAGAGCCACCCACCTGGTCCTACTTCATCCACAGGGATGTGACACCAGCTGGGGGGGTTCTCCCATCACACCCACCCCCCCAGCCACCCCCAGCACCCCTCCCAATGCTTCCTCCTCCTCCCCCTCCTCCTCCTCCTCCTCCTCCTCCTCCTCCTCTCCTCCTCCTCCTCGTCCTCGTCCTCGTCCTCGTCCTCCTCCTCCTCCTCCTCATCATCATCCATTCTCCTCCTCCATCCTCCTCCTCCTCCTCACCTGGGGGTTCCCACTGAGCCCCAGCTGCAGCAGCGCTCGCCCTTCCTCCACCCTGGAGCACTTGATGGATTTGATGTTCTTGAATTCAGCCAAGCAGGTGGGCTGGGGGGAGAGGCAGAGCCCCCAGCTCGATTTTAATCCCCAATTTCAGAGCAGACAACCCCCCCATTTGGTCCCCATCCCCCCCCCCCAACCCCTGGTACCTTTGCATCTTTGGTTGTCATCTGCCTGATGCCCTTGGGACCGATGACGAGGTCCACGGTGATGTTCCACCCTTGCTGGGAGGGGGCAGAAAAAGAAGAGGAAGGAGGGTGAGAATTGTTTGGGGGGGAGAGATGTACCCTAAAACCTGGTCCTGCCTTGCCCCACAACCTCCTGCAATGTGTGAGACACCCCTGGAAGAAATCCCCTTTCCCAGGGGGACTTGGAGAGAGGGGATGGTGGGTGGTGGAGGGTAAGGAGATGAGCAGGAGGTTGTATTGGGAGGGAATTTTTCTCCTCCTGGCCCCAAAAGGGTGACTCGAGCTCCTGCTTCTCACCCCAAATGGGTTCAGCAAACTTCAGGCCCCAGCTTGCACCCACCAGGCTTGGAGCTCTGGGTGTGGAAGGTCCCCAGGGCACCCACAGCACCTCCAGTCCCTCTCAGCATCCTTTAAAAAGGTCCCTGAGAGCCTCCCCCCAGCAGCTCAGCCCTGAGGAGGTGATGCTGGGAGGGGGTGTGCAGGATCAGCAATCCTCTCCCTCCAGAGGGGTTTTGGGTTTGTGTCTCCCTTGGGGGGATAATGAGTGACACTGAGGGGCTGGAGCACATCCAGGGAATGGCAAAGGAGCTGGGGAAGAACATGGAGAAGGTCTGGAGAGTAAGGAGGAGAGGATGGAGAAGATGGAGAAGGTCTGGAGAACAAGGAGAAGGGTCTGGAGAAGATGAAGGGTCTGGAGAGTAAGAAGGGTGTGGAGAAGATGGAAAGGGGTCTGGAGAACCAAGAGGGTCTGGAGAAGATGGAGAAGGGGCTGGGGAAAATGGAGAAGGGTCTGGAGAAGATGGAGAAGGTCTGAAGAACAAGGAGAAAGGTCTGGAGAACATGGAGAAGGGGATAGAGAACAAGGAGAAGGGTGTGAAGATGAAGGGTCTGAAGAGTAAGAAGGGTGTGGAGAAGATGGAAAGGGGTCTGGAGAACAAGGAAAAGGGTTTGGAGAAGATGGAGAAGAGGATGGGAAAAATGGAGAAGGGTCAGGAGAATAGAGAGAAGGTCTGGAGAGTAAGAAGGAGATTCTGGAGAACATGGAGGGAAGGGGCTGGAGAGTAAGGAGGAGGGTCTGGAGAAGATGGAGAAGGTCTGGAGAAGCTGTGAGGAGGATCTGAGGGAGCTGTGGGTGCTGATCCTGGAGCAGAGGAGGCTGAGGGGAGACCTTGTGGCTCTCTGCAAGCCCCTGAGAGGAGGTTGGAGCCAGGGGGGGTCGGGCTCTGCTCCCAAGGAAGAAGGGATGGGACAAGAGGAACTTTTGGCACACCTCAAGTTGTGCCAGGGGAGGTTTAGGTTGGAGCTGGGGAAGAATTTCTGCCTGGAAAGGGTTGTCAGGGCCTGGCCCAGGCTGCCCAGGGCAGGGCTGGAGTCCCCATCATGCCTGGAGGGGTTTCAGAGCAAGCCCTGGGGATGTGGGGATGAGGGACATGGGGCAGGGGTGCTGGGGAAGGGTTGGAGCTGATGATCTCCAAGGTTTTTTCCAACCAGAACAACTCTGTGATTTCCAAGCCCAGTGTGGTCTCTCCTGAGCCTGGGATGCTCCACCTGGAGGCAGTGGCAGGGAGCAAACCACAGCAGTGGCTTTGTCTGTGTTTCCACATCCCAAGCAGTGCCAGGGGCTGCTTCAGGTAGGAAGGGACCTTCAAGCCCATCGAGTTCCAGCTCAGCTCCATGGTCAGGGACACCTCCTCCAGCCCAGGGTGCTCCAAGCCCCATCCAACCCCAGCTCATCCCCCCCAGCTGAGGACTCACGATGAGCTCGCAGCGGAAGCTCTCTTGGTCGATGTTGGCGAAGGTGGCGAG
>NW_022045512.1:0-44502 GCF_003957555.1 Calypte anna | reverse complement strand
GTCATGAGGTTCTGTTGGGCTCAGGGTGTTTCTCCTTCTTCTCCTGCTCTGTCCTGCCATGCAATGGATGAGCCCTGAGCTCTCCTGCCCCAAGCCAAAACTGGGCCCAGAGCTTCAGAGCAGGGATCAATATCCCCAGGGATCAATACACCTGGGGATCAGCATCACCTCCTGATGATCCTCTTCCCTTCCAGAGCCTCCTGGGAAACGCTCTTGGTTTCACTCCCCCTCCCATGATGTGAAGTCCTGAGGGGCTCTAACCTGGTCCCTTTGCTCCACAGACCCTGGAGATCGATGATGAGGATGACCAGTATGAACTGGTGGATTTTTTCCTGAAGTACAAAGCCCAGGAGGTGGCTCTTGGCCAGGTGGGACCAGCAGGGGACAGTGATGGGGAGAACCCAGCAGGGATCTGGGCGAGGGGGAGCAGAACCAGGCAAGGCAGAGAGGGGATTTGGGGTGCTGAGCCCTAGATGTTTCCCTGGGCTGAGCCATGGCTGAGGGGTTGGAGTCATCTCCTGCCAGAGCTGGAGCCTCTTGCACGGGAGCTTTTGCCTCAGCTCCCTCAGTTTGCCAAGGGACAAAGCAGCTGGGAGCTCCCAGAGGGAAGGGGACTCTTGGGGAGGAGGAGGAGGAGGAGGTGGGGAAGGCATCATGCCCAGCTTCCCCCCTTCCAGAGCTGGGGCAGCAGAGGTGGAGAAGATCTCACGTATCCAGGTGGGAACAGGGAGGACGATGGATTTGGTGGCCACAGGGTCAAGCTCAAAGCCTCTCAGAGCTCCCAGGGCTCCCTTCCAGCTGTGGCCATCCAGCCTGATGATGTCCTGAAGATCCTGAAGGTTTTTGTGCAGGATTTCAGCAAGCTGAGGTAGGACTGAGGGACATTGCCTGGGGACCACCTGGGGGACACGGAGGGGATGTGCAGGCAGGGCTGGGGGACAGACAGTGCCTCAACAAGGGGGACAACTGTAGAATCAGATGGGTTTGGGTGGAAAAGGACCTTAAAGATCATCCAGTGTCACCCCTGCCATGGTCAGGGCCCCATCCCCCAGCCCAGGGTGCTCCAAGCCCCATCCAACCTGGGCTGAGACACTGCCAGGGATGGGGCAGCCACAGCTTCCTTGGGCAACCTGGGCAACCAGGGGCACAGCACCCTCACCCCAAGGAATTCATCCTGATCCTCCCTCAGTGCTCCCCAGGACAAGGCAGGGATGGGGCTTGCTAAGTGGGATGGGAGGGGGAGGTGAGGGGAGGTGGCAGAGGGAGGGGAGGGTTGGTGACATGGAATGGGAAGGTTGAGGTTGGGTGACAGAGCTGCTGGGGGCAGAAGGCAGAGGGGAAAGAAGAGGCAGAGAAGGAAGGGTGAGAGGGGAAGAGAGATTCCATGGAGCTCCCAGACTTGTCCCCAAAAGCTGCTGGGGCTTGGAGGGCTCTGGGTGGTTCTTCAGCTGCTGGTTGGGTAACACAATAGTGTCATGGAGTGAGGGAATGGGGTGGGTGGGAAGGGACCCTAAAGATCATGGAGATCCAATCCAAACCATGGGCAGGGACCCCTCCCCCAGCCCAGGGTGCTCCAAGCCCCATGGATTTCTCCTTTGGGGTGGGATCAGATGATCTCCAACACAACCCAGTTTGTGAGGTGATGATGTGGGGTCCCAGAGCCTGGGGGAGCATCAGCCCTTCCAGCAGCTGCCATACAACCAGGGGATCCCAGAGTGGTTTGGGTGGGAAGGGACCCTAAAGGTCACCTAATTCCAACCCCTGCCATGGTCAGGGACCCCTCCCCCAGCCCAGGGTGCTCCAAGCCCCATCCAACCTGGCCTTCAATATGTGACAATGACAACAGGGTGTGGAGATGTGAGGTGAAGCTCAGAGCTTTGTTCTCTGTCCCCCAGGTCCCTCAGGTTGAAGGATGGAGCAGGGAAGGAGATGCTGCAGGTACGGGACAGCTCGAAGGATGGGGAATACTGGGAATCCCTGGCACAGGTGATCCCTGAGGCCACCTTGAAGCTGTGGGATGCACTGGCAGTGGCACTGGAGGAATATTAGTGAGTGCTTTGTGGGGGACAGGACGTGCTGGTGGCACGGCTGGAGGAAGCCCAGCACTCACTGGCCACCCTCTCCTTGCCCAGCAAGGTCCTGACGTGCAGGGCCAACCTGTTGGCCGAGGTGGCCACCTTGGACCAGCAGAACACAGAGCTGTGCCTGCTGCTGGAGGAGTACCTCAACTCTGGGGTAAGGGGACAGCATCCTCCCCTGGGGACATCCTGACACCTCTGCCCCACGCTGAGGTCCTGGATGTCAGCGGTGTCAGTCCTGGAGCTGGTGGGCTCAGGGTGTTTCTCCTTCTTCTCCTGTAGGTCAACAGTTCCCTGATCTGTCCTCCCATGCAATGGATGGACCTTGACCTCTCCTGCCCCAAGCCAAAAATGGGGCAGGAGCTTTAGGGAAGGGATCAATAACTCCGGGGATCAATAACTCCAGGGGTCAGTACACCCAGGGATCAATAGCTCCCAGGATCAATATCTCCAGGGATCAATAACTCCCAGGATCAATAAACCCTTCCCAAACTTGGACATGTGGCCTCTGCTGAGCACCCCTCTCACCTCCAAAGCTTCCCCAAAGCCTTTTTTCCCCCCCCAAAAAATCCCCCCCAACCACCCCTCCCTGATTATTTTTCCCTCATTGCTCCCAGAGCTGCTCCAGCTCGACCAAAACTCTGCATTTTGAGGGCGATATCAGCCCCAAGCAGAGCTGCCAGCAGAGTTATCTCCAGCAGGGACTTGTCCTGTCCCTGACTCTGGCTCCACACCTGGCAGATCCCATTCCCAGGACCTGTTTCTCCACCACTTTTATCTTTACCCTTGACTCCCCCGCCTGGTGGGAACGCAGCGTGAGGAGTTTCTCACCCCAGGGCACTGTTTGGGTTTTGCTGAATGGGTGTGGGTGCCCTTGAAGAGTTTTGACTTTTCTCCTGGTTCCCATCAGGGGATGGGGACAGCTCAGAGGGATGGTGATGCTGGGATCCCAGCAGGGCTGCTGGATGTGCCCCTGAGAGACACACAGGGACCCACAGGGCAGGAGTGCATCCGAGAACCATGGAATCCCAGAGTGGGTTGGGTGGGAAGGGACCTTAAAAATCATCCAGTTCCAACCCCCTGCCATGGTCAGGGACCCCTCCCCCAGCCCAGGGTGCTCCAAGCCCCATCCAACCTGGGCTGAGACACTGCCAGGGATGGGGCAGCCACAGCTTCCTTGGGCAACCTGGGCAACCAGGGGCTCAGCACCCTCACCCCAAGCAATTCCTCCCTCACATCTCATCCCCATCTCCCCTCTACCAGCTCCAAACCCTTCCCCCTTCTCCTAGCCCACTCCAGCCCAGCCAGGACATCACCTTATTCCAGGCCACCACTAACCCATGTCCCACACCTGAGAATCACAGAATGCTCACGGCTGGAAAGGACCTTGGAGATCACCAAGTCCAACCAAACCATTTCCACCTCCCTCCCTCCCTCCCTGCCCAAGATCTCCTCTCCATCTCCCCTCTCCCAGCTGCAAACCCTTCCCCCTTGCAGGCTCCCATCCCTCCAGGCCCTTGTCCCAAGTCCCTCCCCAGCTTTCCTGGAGCCCCTTCAGGCACTGGAAGGTGCTCTAAGGTCTCCCCGGTGCAGCCTTCTCTTCTCCAGCCTCAACACCCCCAACTCTCTCAGCCTGGCTCCAGAGCAGAGCTGCTCCAGCCCTCCCAGCAGCTCCAGGGCCTCCTCTGCACTGGTTCCAACAGCTCCGGGTCCTTCTGCTGATGGGGACCCCAGAGATGGACACGTGTGGGGTTGGGTGACCAACACGGGGATGGCTGGGGTGATGCTGAGCTTCTCCTCCCCCCACACCCCAAAGTCCTTCTCCTCAGGGCTGCTCTCCAGCCATTCCCCACCCAACCTGGAGCTGTGCTGGGGATTTTCCCCACCCAGGGCCAGGCCCTTGTCCTTGGCTTTGCTGAGCTCCATGGGGTTTGTTCAGACCCACACCCAGGTCCCTCTGGATGCCATCCAAGCAAAAAGATCCCAGAGTCCCACCATTAACCCAGCACCACCCAGCACACCAGTAAAACCATCTCCCCCAGCACCACACTAAGCTGAAGGAAGCCACGATTGAGGGGTTTTGGAGACCGGGATGAAGGGGTTTGGGGAAGGGAAGGGCACCCTGCCTGGGACAAGGGGGTGGCAGAGACCTCCCGGTACATCCCGGTTGTCACTACCGGGGCTTCAGCTCCTGGAGCCACGGGATGTCCCAAGAAACCTGGAGCTGCCTCCATCGCATCACCAGTCCCGGGGGAGCCCTAAAACCCCCACTCCACGCAAGACCAGCGCTGGAGCTCAGGAACGGGGGAAAACCAAGTCCCAGGGAGGGAAGGGGCGGTCCAGGCGGGTCCTCGGAGCCGGTTCGGTGGGGTGGTTGGGCCATGCCCAGGGGAGGGGCTTCCCCGGTGCCTTCAGCCCTCCCCGTCCCGCCCCTCTCCACCTCCCCCCGGTTGCGCTCCCCGCCACCAGCCCCACGGTCCCGGCAGCGCTCTCGGGATGCTGCAGCCCCCGGTCCGGAGCCCTCATTGCCCCTCCAGGCGGAGAGGCCGCTGCAAGCGCTGCCGCTCGCCCTCGGAAAGGTAGGACCCCCCCCTCAAACCCCTCTTGTCCCCCGGGACAAGCTGGGAAACCCCCGTGAGAGGGCACCGGATACAGGGGCTGCAGCCCGGGGTGGGGGGTCCGGGAACCGGAGCAGACTCGGAGGTCCGAGTCCGGGCACTGGGGGCAGCCCCAGGAGTTGGGGTTTGGGTCCGGGCACCGGAGCAGCCCCTGGGGTGGGGGTCTGGGAACCGGAGCAGACCCAGAGGTCCGAGTCCAGGCACCGGGGGCAGCCCCAGGAGTTCGGGGTTGGGTCCGGGCAGCCCCTGGGGTGGGGGTCTGGGAACCAGAGCAGACCCGGAGGTCCGAGTCCTCCAGCCGAGGGGCAGCCCCGGGGAGGAGGTTTGGATCCGGGCAGAGGGACTGTCTGAAGACTGGCGGGCCGGGGCTCGGTACCGGGGGACAACCTTGGGATGGGGGTCCGGGCACAGCGGGGAGAGCTCCCGGAGCTGGGGATCCGTGTAGCTCCTGGGGTGGGCTGGGGTCCGGGCACCGGAGCATCCTCGGGGGGCTGGGGCTCCGGACGCCGGGGGCTGCCCCGGGCTGGGGCTCCGGACACCGAGGGCTGCCCCGGGCTGGGGCTCCGGACGCCGGGGTTTGCTCTGTGTGGGGCTCCGGACGCCGGAGGCTGTCCCGGGGCCGGGGTACAGGAGCAGAATCATCCCCACGGAGGTCCTGCCGCCCTCGGTCCCTTCCCCGCGTGGCGACCGGAGCCTGCCCACCCATGGCCCCTGCCAGTGGCCCGGGGCCGTGTCACTCATGCGGGTCCTTGTCCGGGGAGGGAGCTGCGGGGTGAGTCACCGGCAGGAAAAGGATTGCATCAGGAACCTCATGCCGGTTTGTTTTTTTTTCCAACCGGGACTCCCGGAAAAACTCTATTTTTATTTTTTTCCACCCTCTCTCCATCCCTCTCCGTCCTCCCCAGCACTATGGAGAAAGGAGCCGAGCCTTCTACCAGCACCTCGGTGGCTTCTTCTTCTTCTTCCCCTTCATCCTCCACCTTCAAGGAAGAACTGCTGTGTCCCATCTGCTACGAACCTTTCCGGGAAGCTGTGACTCTTTGCTGCGGCCACAACTTCTGCAAGGTTTGCGTGAGCCGTTCCTGGGAACATCGGCACCACCTCTGCCCTGTCTGCAAAGAACCTTCCTCCTTCGAGGACCTCCGGGTCAACCACACCCTCAACAACCTGGTGGAGATGATCCTCAAAGAAGAAAAGCAACGCCGGGGCCGGGCTGCTGCTCTCTGTCCTTTGCATCACGAAGAAGCCAAGTTTTTCTGCTTGGAGGACAAGGAGCTGATGTGCTTCGTCTGCCAGAGCTCCAAGAAACACGAAGGGCACAAGATGAGACCCGTGCAGGAGGCAGCGGCGGATTTCAGGGTGAGGGATGCTCTGGGGAAAGGCTTTGGGGGGGAGGTGGGTTTTGGGGGATTGACCCCGGTTGTGCACAGGGTGGTTGGACCTGTTGGGAGGAGGGGTGATGAAGCTGCCACGCACCAAGGGTGGGAATGTCCCTATCCCCCCCTCTCCTGGCCTCACTGTTACTCAGTGTCACCCAGGGGTGTCACCCCGGGGCTGATTGTCCTGAGGGAAAGCAGAGTGGGGTGGTGCTCCAAGGGATTTGGATCCATCCCGGTGTTCCCTCAGCTCTTTCATCCTCCCACGGGCTGGGCTGGATCTGGCCACATGGGTTGTTGCAGGAGGTGGGAACTGCAGCAGTGCCTTGGGGTGGGGAATGGGTTTGGGATGGGGGGTGGAGAATTCCCCCAGCCAGGAATGGGGAGAGAGCACTGGGATGGGGACACAGCCCTGAGCTCCAGGATGGGGAGACAATCATGGGATGGGGACACAGCCCTGAACTCCAGGATGGGGAGACAATCATGGGATGGGGACACAGCCCTGAGCTCCAGGATGGGGAGACAATCATGGGATGGGGACACAGCCCTGAACTCCAGGATGGGGAGACAATCATGGGATGGGGACACAGCCCTGAGCTCCAAGATGGGGAGACAGCTCCAGGATGGAGATAAAGCTCTGAGCCTCAGGATGGGGAGAAAAACATGGGATAGGGAGACAGCCCCAAGCTCCAGGATGGGGACAGGGACATGGCCTCAGGATGGGGAGACAGCTCCAGAATGGGGAGACAACCCTAAGCTCTGGGACAGGGTGACAACCCTGAGCTCAAGGATGGGGAGACAGCTCCACGATGGGGAAACAACCCTGAGCTTGGGGACAGGGTGACAACCCTGAGCTCTGGGATGGGGAGGAAGCTCCAGGATGGGGAGACAACCCAGAGTTTGGGAATGGGGAGAGAGTCCCAAGCTCCAGCATGGGGACAGGGACATGGCCTCAGGATGGGCAGACAGTCCAAGATGGGGAGACAACCCTGAGCTTTGGGATGGGGAAACAGTCCCAAACTCCAGGATGGGGACACGGCCTCAGGATGGGGAGAAAGCTCCAGAATGAGGAGACAACCCCGAGTTCTGGGACAGGGTGACAACCCTGAGCTCAAGGATGGGGATAAATCTCCAGGATGGGGAGACAACCCTGAGCTCTGGGACAGGGTGACAACCCTGAGCTCAGGGATGGGGAGACAGCTCCACGATGGGGAAACAACCCTGAGCTTGGGGACAGGGTGACAACCCTGAGCTCAAGGATGGGGATAAATCTCCAGGATGGGGAGACAACCCTGAGCTCTGGGATGGGGAGACAGTCCCAAACTCCAGGATGGGGATATGGCCTCAGGATGGGTTGATAACCCTGAGCTCTGGGACAGGGTGACAACCCTGAGCTCTGGGATGGGGAGGAAGCTCCAGGATGGGGAGACAACCCTGAGCTTTGGGATGGGGAGAGAGTCCCAAACTCCAGGATGGGGACACGGCCTCAGGATGGCGAGAAAGCTCCAGAATGGGGAGACAACCCCGAGCTCTGGGACAGGGTGACAACCCCGAGCTCTGGGATGGGGAGGAAGCTCCAGGATGGAGAGACAACCCTGAGCTTTAGGATGGGGAGACAGTCCCAAACTCCAGGATGGGGAGACAGCCCCAGGCCCTGTTGAGCAAGACAAGGCCCTGGCATGTACAGGAATGAGGAGGAGGAGGAGGATTTGGGCACCATTCCAGGACTCTCCCTGTTTTTCAGGCGGGAAAGCAGCTGCTGCTGCCCTGACTCAGCCCACGGGGGCCGAGCCAAATTTCAAACGTAGCCGGGTGGCCCCGGAGCTGCTGCGTTTCGCAAGGCTTGGCAGGGACACCCAACCTCCCTGGGACGGGCAGGGACACGTTGGTGGAGCAGTCAAAGGGCTTAAAAAACCCCAGGGGAGGAGTCGGCACAGGGCGAAGCTCCTCTGGTTGCACCCATGGCAGACCTTGAGTGAGCACCCTGCTTAACCTCCTCCTCCTGGGTTTGGGGCTCTTGTTTTTTTTCCTCATGGGAACCCCCCCAGCACAGGTTTCCCAGGGTGCTGAAGGAGTCTCCTCCCCGCAGGCCAAGCTGAAGAACATGGACACCAACCTGCAGGAGAAGGCAAAGGATTTCGGGGCCGTGAGGCGATCCTACGAGGCCATCTCCAAACACAACCAGGTGTGTGACCCCTCCTGATGGGGGTGACAGGGGGATTGGTCCTGGCACGGGTGGAATGCAGCTGGATCTGGGATGGAGAGCTGCACCCATCCCTCTCCAACCCTGAGTGAGGAGAGAGATGGTTGGGTTAGACCTTGGGGGTGTGGAGTGAGAAGTTCAGCACCCCCAGAGTGTGGGCAGGGAGGGGATTGTCCCCTCTGCTCTGCTCTGGGGAGACCCCCCTGGGGTAAAGCTGTGTCCATCTCTGGGGTCCCCATCAGCAGAAGGACCCGGAGCTGTTGGAGCCAGTGCAGAGGAGGCCCTGGAGCTGCTGGGAGGGCTGGAGCAGCTCTGCTCTGGAGCCAGGCTGAGAGAGTTGGGGGTGTTGAGGCTGGAGAAGAGAAGGCTGCACCGGGGAGACCTTAGAGCACCTTCCAGTGCCTGAAGGGGCTCCAGGAAAGCTGGGGAGGGACTTGGGACAAGGGCCTGGAGGGATGGGAGCCTGCGAGGGGGAAGGGTTTGGAGCTGGGAGAGGGGAGATGGAGAGGAGATCTTGGGCAGGGAGGGAGGGAGGGAGAAATGGTTTGGTTGGACTTGGTGATCTCCAAGGTCCTTTCCAGCCATGAGCATTCTGTGATTCTCAGGTGTGGGACATGGGTTAGTGGTGGCCTGGAATAAGGTGATGTCCTGGCTGGGCTGGAGTGGGCTAGGAGAAGGGGGAAGGGTTTGGAGCTGGGAGAGGGGAGCTGGGGATGAGATGTGAGGGAGGAATTGCTTGGGGTGAGGGTGCTGAGCCCCTGGTTGCCCAGGTTGCCCAAGGAAGCTGTGGCTGCCCCATCCCTGGCAGTGTCTCAGCCCAGGTTGGATGGGGCTGGGAGCACCCTGGGCTGGGGGAGGGGTCCCTGACCATGGCAGGGGTTGGAATTAGGTGACCTTTAGGGTCCTTTCCCACCCAAGCCACTCTGGGGTTCTGCTCTATGTTTCTATGACTCGGGTGAGGATTTGGGGACGTGGGTGATGGGGCTGTTGGAGCAGAGACTCGGGGAGGGCAGCGTGGTCCCAGCAGGAGCTCAAGTCCCTGAGTGCAGGAGGTGTTCAACAGACCCCAGAAGAGCACTTTAGGGAGAGGGTGGAGGGAGCCCAAGCTCGGGGCTCTGGAGGAGGTGGTGATGTCCCCCTGGGGCAGGTGGAAGCAGCACGGCTGGAGGAGCAGATTGGGAAGGAATTTGAGAAGCTGCACGAGTTCCTGCGGGCTGAGGAGAAGGCTCTGCTGGCCCAGGTGCAGGAGGAGACACGGCACAAACGTGGGCTCCTGGAGGGCAAGATGAAGCAGCTGGCAGAGGAGAGCCAGGCTCTGCTCCAGGAAGCCCACCACCTCCAGGAGGACCTCAAAGAAGATGACTACACCTTCCTCATGGTAAAGCCCTCCCCGGTGTCCTGCAGGGTGGCACCCTCCTGCCTCTGCTGGGGTGCCAGCAGGGTGCTGGGTTCTTGGGAGGCTCCTTAGAAGCTGAGGTTTGATGTCTCCCCATGTCCCCTTCTCTTTCAGACCCACAAGAACCGCAAGAGGAGGTGAGTCCTGGTCACCACCGTGTCCCTTGTTGGGTGACACAGGGTGCTGGGGGTGTCTGAGCAAACCCCCCCTGTGTCCCCTTGCTGGGGCTGGAGGGTTTCTTCTGCCTGGCTGCTGAATGAGGTCTCTGCCCCAACTGGGTTCCTGGAATCAGGGGTCACCTCCTGGGCTGGCTCCTCCTTCAGAAGGTGTTGGGGGTCCCCCTGGCCAAGCAGCACCCTTGGGAGGTGCCTCTAGGCAAGGTGGGGGGCACCCACAGAGACCCCAAACAGGTCCTGGGGGAAGCTTGACACCCCTGATGGTGGTGGAGTTGTTGGGACCTCCCTGCCACCACCCTCCTGAGAACAAGGTTTGGGAGATGTGGGGTGCTGGTGGGCAAAAAGTGGGGTGCCAGGAGACCCTTCCTCCACTTTAGACCATTCTTCTGCCCCAGGATTGCCTGCACAGCTGAGGAACCAGAGCCTGTGCCCTCAGGGATGGTTCTTGACGTTGCCAAGTACCTGGGCTCGCTGCAGTACAACGTCTGGAAGAAGATGTTGGACATCATCACCGTGGGTGAGATGCTGAGCCCCAGGAGGACACTTGGGTTCTCCCACACTAAGGTTGCTTTAGCCCTGGGAAAACCACCAAAGGGGCATCTGCAGGGGTGGTGGGTGCTGGAGAGGAGGAAAGGGGTTGGAGAACACAAAGGGTGCTCTTGGGGAGCTTGCACCCCAAAAGAGAAGGTCTAGAGGGTGCGTTTCACCGTGGGTTAGGGGTGGGAGGATGGACCAGGAAGGACCTGTAGTGATGGGACAAGGGGTGAGGGGTTTAAACTCCAAAGAGGAGATGTTTGGAGGGGATCTAAGGAAGGAAATGTTCATGCTGAGGGGGGTGAGACCCTGGCTAAGGTTGCCCAGAGAGGTTGGAGATGCCCCATCCCTGGAACCATCCCAAGTCAGGGACAGGGCTCTGAGTGACCTCCTCTGGTTGAAGGTTGCCCAAGGAAGTTGTGACCTCAGAGCACCTTCCAGTGCCTGGAGGGGCTCCAGGAAAGCTGGAGAGGGACTTGGGACAAGGGCCTGGAGGGATGGGAGCCTGCGAGGGGGAAGGGTTTGGAGCTGGGAGAGGGGAGATGGAGAGGAGATCTTGGGCAGGGAGGGAGGGAGGGAGGGAGAAATGGTTTGGTTGGACTTGGTGATCTCCAAGGTCCTTTCCAGCCATGAGCATTCTGTGATTCTCAGGTGTGGGACATGGGTTAGTGGTGGCCTGGAATAAGGTGATGTCCTGGCTGGGCTGGAGTGGGCTAGGAGAAGGGGGAAGGGTTTGGAGCTGGGAGAGGGGAGCTGGGGATGAGATGTGAGGGAGGAATTGCTTGGGGTGAGGGTGCTGAGCCCCTGGTTGCCCAGGTTGCCCAAGGAAGCTGTGGCTGCCCCATCCCTGGCAGTGTCTCAGCCCAGGTTGGATGGGGCTTGGAGCACCCTGGGCTGGGGGAGGGGTCCCTGACCATGGCAGGGTTGGAATTAGGTGACCTTTAGGGTCCCTTCCCACCCAACCCACTCTGGGGTTCCCTGATTCTCTGGATGGATGGGTGGGTGGGCAGCTGGGTGTGCAGAGGAGGAATGAGTGAGGAATGGATGGACAGACAGCCCAGAGGTCCCCAGGGTGGGGAGCTGGTGGTGAAGGCCATGGCAGGGCTGGAGAACTGCAGCTTTCCTGGGTGCTGTTCTGCTGCCAGGGAGGGGTTGGGATGGAGAGGAGGCCACAGCCCCCACTGCTCATTGGTGGGGCTGAGGGAGGTGGGGTGGGGGGTTCTGTCTTGGGGGAGATGGACCCAAACCTCATGTCCCAGCAGTGTCCCCACGCAGGGATGTTGGGACTGGGTGACTTTTAAGGTCTCTTCCAACCCATGCTGTCACTCCCGGGGTGAGGGCCACCTGCAAGGTCCCTTCCCACCCAAACCACCCTGTGCTTCCATGTCCCCACCACAGTCCCTTTCAGCTTCGACCCCAACTCAGCAGCTGGCTATCTCTCGGTGTCTGAGGACCTCACCAGTGTCACCAACAGTGGCTACAAGCTCTTGGTGGACAACCCCGAGCGTTTCACCTCCGCCCCGTGCCTCCTTGGCTCCCGCGGCTTCTCCAGCGGTTTCCACATCTGGGAGGTGGAGGTGGGTGACAGCATGAACTGGCGGGTTGGGGTGGCCAGGCCCAGGAGTGACACCCCTTGGACTTTCCACCACGATGCACGTTCTGGTTTTTGGTACATTTACCGCTTGCCTGGGAAGGATGGGGAGCTCTGCAGGGCTTCCAACGCCGCCCGCTCCCAGGCTGAGGCCGGGGACCTCAAAAGGATCCGGGTGGAGTTGGACTGTGACGAAGGGGAACTCTCCTTCTACAACCCCGACCTCAAGACCCACATCTACACCTTCCACGAGAAGTTTGGGGGCACCGTCTTCCCCTATTTCTACGTGGGGGGGACACCCCTGGGCTCCCCACCCGAGTTCCTCCGCATCCGTCCCCTCCATGTCCGTGTCCACGAGGATGTCCCCGTCTAGAGGCTGCCATCTCCTGGAGGTGGCCACTTCTCAGGGGCTTTGAGGTTCTTCAGATGGTTTGGGTTGGGTTGATTTTGGTTTTTTTTTTCAGCTTTCCACAGAGGAATTATTAGAAAAAAAATAAGGGGAAAAAAAGAACTTTTTGTGTGTACACACTGCCCCTTTTTTATGTAATGGATTAAAAGAGGAAAAACTTTGTTCTTCTGGTACAATTTGGGCTTCTTCATGACCAGATCTCCCCAGAAGCTTTTATGGTCAGAATCTGGGTGTTTCTTGGCCAAAATTTGGGCATCCTGTGGTCAAAAATTGAGCATTTTCTTGTCAAAATCTGGGCGTTTTGTGGCCTGAGTCTGAGCCACAAAACCCACAAATCATGGCCAAAATTGGAGCATCCTAAGGCAAAAAAATCTGGGCATCCTGTGGCCGAAATTTGGACATCCTGCACCCAAAATGTGAGCATCCCGTGGCCAAAATCTGGACACTTTGTGGCCAAAATTTTGGCATCCTGTGGGCAAAACCCAAACATCCTTCATCCAGAATTTGAGCATTGCGTGGCCAAAATTTGGGAATCCCACAGCTAAATTCCTGTCCCTCTCCATCGTGGATCAAAGCTGTCAGCCCACAGCTTGGACAGGAGCACCCTGTGCTGGGTTAGGAACTGGCTGGAGGGCCGGGCCCAGAGAGTGGTGCTGAACGGGGCTGCATCAAAATGGCGGCTGTGGTGTCCCCCAGGGATCAGTGTTGGGCCCAGTGCTGTTCAATATCTTCATTGATGATTTAGATGAGGGGATTGAGTCCATCATCAGCAAGGGTTTGTGGAGTTTGTTGGGGTCTGTGGAGGTTTTATGGGGTCTGTGGAGTTTGTTGGGGTCTTTGGAGCTTGTTGGGGTGTCTGTGGAGCTCATTGGGGTCTTTAGTTTGCCTTCCAGAGGACCTGGCTGGTGCTCTGCAAAGATAATTCCAAGACAGGGAAATGTGCTTGGAAACGTCCCCTTGGGTGTGGGAAGGCAGCAGGGACCAAAGGAGGAATGTGCCCAACACTCAGGGAGAGGGAGAGGGAGGAAGTCATGGGAAGCAAGTGCCCAAGGTTGACACCATCCCCCACAGCATCCTCCTGAAAAAGCTGTCAGCCCCCAGCTTGGACAGGAGCACCCTGTGCTGGGTTAGGAACTGGCTGGAACGGGCCCAGAGAGTGGTGCTGAACGGGGCTGCATCAAAATGGCGGCTGTGGTGTCCCCCAGGGATCAGTGTTGGGCCCAGTTCTGTTCAATATCTTCATTGATGATTTAGATGAGGGGATTGAGTCCATCATCAGCAAATTCACAGATGACACCAAGCTGGGGGGAGTGTGGATCAGCTGGAAGGCAGGAGGGCTCTGCAGAGGGACCTGGAGAGACTGGAGAGTTGGGATGATCCCAAGGGGATGAGGTTCAACATTCCAAGTGCCGGGTCCTGCACTTTGGCCACAACAACCCCATGGGGAGCTCCAGGCTGGGCACAGAGTGGCAGAAAGGGACCTGGGAGTCTGGATTGCCAGGAAGCTGAAGAGGAGCCAGCAGTGTGCCCAGGTGGCCAAGAAGGCCAATGGCATCCTGGGCTGTGTCAGGAACAGCGTGGCCAGCAGGTCCAGGGAAGGGATTCTGCCCCTGTGCTCAGCCCTGGGGAGGCCACAGCTTGAGTCCTGTGTCCAGTTCTGGGCCCCTCAGCCGCTCAGGAAGGAGACTGAGGTGCTGGAGCAGGTCCAGAGAAGAGCAAGGAGGCTGTGAAGGGATCCAGCAGAATTGCTGTGAGGAAGGGCTGAGGGAGCTGGGGGTGTTGAGGCTGGAGAAGAGGAGGCTCAGGGGAGACCTCATCACTCTCTGCAACTCCCTGAAAGGAGGTTGGAGCCAGGGGGGGGTTGGGCTCTTTTCCCAGGCAACTCTCAGCAAGACAAGAGGGCAGGGTCTCAAGTTGTGCCAGGGGAGGTTTAGGTTGGAGATGAGAAAGAATTTCTTTCTGGAGAGGGTGATCAGGCATTGGAATGGGCTGCCCAGGGAAGTAGTGGATTCTCCGTGTCTGGAGATCTTTCCAAAGAGCCTGGATGTGGCACTGAGTGCCATGGGCTGGGAACCACGGGGGGAGTGGATCAAGGGTTGGACTTGATGAGCTCTGAGGTCCCTTCCAACCCAACCCATTCTGTGATTCTATGAAAGCCTTGAGGAGAAGGACCCTGGAGATCCTCCTGAGCTGAGTTCTTCCCAATCCAGCATCCTTAGGGATGGGGAAATGAGGAGAAAATCACCCTGAGCATCCCAGCATCCTCCCTGTGCCAGATCCTGGCACTGCTCAGCACCCCCTGGAAGGCTACCTGGAAATTTGGGCATCTCATGGCCAAAATCTGGGCTTCCTACAGCCAAAATCTGAGTGTCCTACAGCCAAAATCTGGGCATCCCACGGGCAAAATCTGGGAATATCACAGCCAAAAAATCCTCTTTGCTCTGCAGAGCAGGTTCCTGGTGTGAAATACTGGCAACAAAGGGTGAAATGAGACCTTGAAACTGAAACATTTTGACTTTTCCCCCCCCAGATCACTCGTTGAAAGGGTTTTTTGGGTGTGGGACTTTCCTCTTGCAGCCATCACCACCTTGAGATCCCACCTGGGACAGGATGAGCACCTGCAGGTTCTTTTTCCAAGCTCCACCTTTCCTCCTTAGATTCTCCTTCATAATTCTTATGGATTTGAGGAGCATTTGTGGCTGCTTGTGGTGGTGATGGAGAGGAGATGGACCCCATGGGTGTCCAGGATCACCATGCCCATCCATCCCAGTGCTGCCCCATCCATCCCAGTGCTGCCCCATCCATCCATTCACCCATCCATTCACCCATCCATCCATCCATCCATCCATCCATCCCAGTGGTGCCCCATCCATCGCAGTCCTGCTCCATCCATCCATCCATCCATCCATCCATCCATCCATCCATCCCAGTCCTCCTCCATCAATCCCAGTGCAGCCCCATCCATCCCAGTCCTCCTCCATACATCCCAGTCCTGCCCCATCCATCCATTCATCCATCCATCCATCCATCCATCCATCCATCCATCCATCCCAGTCCAGTCCTGCCCCATTCATCCCAGTCCTGCTCCATCCATCCCAGTCCTTCTCCATCAATCCCAGTGCTGCCCCATCCATCCCAGTCCTGCTCCATCCATCCATCCATCCACCCATCCCAGTGCTGCCCCATCCATCCCAGTCCTCCTCCATCAATCCCAGCGTGCCCCATCCATCCCAGTCCTCCTCCATCAATCCCAGCGTGCCCCATCCATCCCAGTGCTGCCCCATCCATCCCAGTCCTCCTCCATCAATCCCAGCGTGCCCCATCCATCCCAGTGCTGCCCCATCCATCCCAGTCCTCCTCCATCAATCCCAGTGCTGCTCCATCCATCCCAGTGCTGCCCCATTCATCCCAGTGCTGCCTCATCCATCCCAGTCCTCCGTCCATCCCAGTCCTGCCCCATGCATGCATACATGCATCCATCCATCCATCCCAGTGCTGCCCCATCCATCCCAGTCCTGCTCCATCCATCCCAGTCCTGCTCCATCCATCCCAGTCCTTCTCCATCAATCCCAGTGCTGCTCCATCCATCCCAGTCCTGCTCCATCCATCCATCCATCCATCCATCCATCCATCCCAGTGCTGCCCCATCCATCCCAGTCCTCCTCCATCAATCCCAGCGTGCCCCATCCATCCCAGTCCTGCTCCATACATCCCAGTCCTCCTCCATTCATCCCAGTCCTGCCTCATCCATCCCAGTCCTGCCCCATGCATGCATGCATGCATCCATCCATCCATCCATCCATCCATCCCAGTCCTGCCCCATCCATCCCAGTGCAGCCCCATCCATCCCAGTCCTGCCCCTCAATCCCAGTTCTGCCCCATCCATCCCAGTGCTGCCCCATCAATCCCAGTCCTCCTCCATCCATCCCAGTGCTGCCCCATCCATCCCAGTGCTGCCCCATCCATCCCCCCCCGTGCTGCTGGGATCCCCAGCTCCATCCATGGGGGGGTTTGGGGTCTCTGGTGTCTTTTGGGGGGGATCAATCCAACCCGGGGGTGTGGCGGTGATGGAAATGAAGCCCCCTCCCCCTCCCCATTTTAAAGGCTATTTCAGAGCAGCAAGCGGCTCTCCTATTGGCTCCCAGCTGGGCGATGATGTCATTTCTGACCAATCAGAAGGAGGACATCACTTTTCCCCCGCCCCCTCCCACCCCCACCCCGGGTACCAACCAGCTCCGGGTCCCGGTGCAGCCCGGAGGGATGGGGACCCCCATCCAACCCCCCCTTTCCAAGGAGGTTTCCCGGGATATGCCCAAGCTCTGGAGAAGCCCTGATCGGGGACAACTCCCGGGGACAACTCCCGGGTCCCCACCAAATGGGGTTGGTGGCTCAGCTGAGCTTGTGTCCTGCTCCTGGTGGCCAGGATCTGCTGGCTCTTCCCAAGGCCAGGAATCCTCTCGGATAAGGAGACCCCAAACCCTTGGGAATTGTTCTTCCCGAAGGATCCGGGGGTGTTGGATGTGGGGAGGTTGGAGATGTCCTGGGTAGAGGTTCCCCAGCCCTGCAGAGCCTCCAGATGAAGGGTGGGGAAAGGTTTGGGAGGAACATGGGATCTGCTCACCTCATCCTTAGGCTCTCCCATCAGCAGGACATCCCAGGACACACAGAACTTCCCACAGGATCACCCCGTGCTCCAGCTGATGGACACCAAGCTGCAGACACCTCCCATGCTCCGGGTGTCTTTTCCTCTCTCTCCCCCCTCTTCCTGGGAAGGTTTTGGGGGTGGCACTGAGACAGTGAGCAGGACACTCTCCTCCAGGCATACAGGGGGTGATCCCACTCCAGGTGACACCCAGGGGAAAGAGGGGGTGGGAAAGGGGTGACCCTGTGAACCCACAGCCCACCAGCACCCCAGATAGACCCAAACAGGTCCTGGGGTTGGTGGCTCTGCAGGGTGGAAGGTGACACCTTTAGGGATGGTGTTCATGGAGTGTCCCCAGAGCCTTGCCTGGGGTCTCCAGGAGCTGGAACCAAGCTTCATCCCCCCAAAAAGTTGGACCTGTGGAGCTGGGGGACAAGGAGGAACCTGTGGAGATGGACCAGGGCTTCCAGCACCTCCCTGAGCTCCAGCATCAAAGCAGAGGGACAGGGAGGGGGTTGTGTCCCCAGCCTGGACCCACAGGAGCTCAAAGGGACATTTGAGAACCTCCTGCACCCCCTCCCCTCCTCATGGGGTGTCACTCATCCTGGTGCCAGCCACCACAGGGACCATCCCACAGCCACGTGGGGACCCATAATGGTTCTTTGTCCCACACTTGGCTCCTGCATCCCCACCCTTCCCTCCCCAGGGCTCCTCTGGGCCCTCTGCAGCTCCTTGAACGTCCCATGGGACATCCTGACTGTGGTGGCACCCAAAGCCTGATGAGCCAGGGGGGGGTCCCAGCATGGAGCTCACCCATCAGGTGCTGGAACCAGTGCAGAGGAGGCCCTGGAGCTGCTGGGAGGGCTGGAGCAGCTCTGCTCTGGAGCCAGGCTGAGAGAGTTGGGGGTGTTGAGGCTGGAGAAGAGAAGGCTGCACCGGGGAGACCTTAGAGCACCTTCCAGTGCCTGAAGGGGCTCCAGGAAAGCTGGGGAGGGACTTGGGACAAGGGCCTGGAGGGATGGGAGCCTGCGAGGGGGAAGGGTTTGCAGCTGGGAGAGGGGAGATGGAGAGGAGATCTTGGGCAGGGAGGGAGGGAGGGAGAAATGGTTTGGTTGGACTTGGTGATCTCCAAGGTCCTTTCCAGCCATGAGCATTCTGTGATTCTCAGGTGTGGGACATGGGTTAGTGGTGGCCTGGACTAAGGTGATGTCCTGGCTGGGCTGGAGTGGGCTAGGAGAAGGGGGAAGGGTTTGGAGCTGGGAGAGGGGAGCTGGGGATGAGATGTGAGGGAGGAATTGCTTGGGGTGAGGGTGCTGAGCCCCTGGTTGCCCAGGTTGCCCAAGGAAGCTGTGGCTGCCCCATCCCTGGCAGTGTCTCAGCCCAGGTTGGATGGGGCTTGGAGCACCCTGGGCTGGGGGAGGGGTCCCTGACCATGCAGGGGTCTCAGATCAGATCATTTCTGGGGTCCCTTCCCACCCAGCCCCCTCTGGGGGTTCTCTGCTCCCTTTGGAAGGAAGCCACACGCTGCTGGGTTTCAGGAGCCACCTTACAGGTGTCACACAGCTGATGTCACCCCCATTTCCAGCTGGGTCACCCTGTCCTTCCTCCTCATCCTGAGGCCACCACGAGCTCTGCAAATCCACCCCAGATCCCTTCTCCAGGGGGGAAAAAAACCTCCCCAGAGCCCCCTCCTAGGTGCTCATTTCAGCAGGGAGCAGAGCAGTGTCTGGATACACCCAGCGTGGATCCCAGGGGAGTCTGGGGGCTTCTGATCACCATCAACCCCCCCCTTCCCGTGATAAATGGGTCAGGGAGAAGGAGATTTGGGGTCAGCAGAGCCCATTTATGGGAAGGACACAGCCCTAGGAGATGTCCTGACTCTGCTGGAGCTCCTCAGAGAGCTCTGCCACGGCACCAAAATAATTCTGGGATCTGGGACTCGGCCTCTTCCAGTTCCCATATCCCAGTTTGGGGTCCTCAGGTGGCTCTGGACCTGGGAACGAGTCCCACCGGGCTCCTAAGGATGAAGAGGACACCCCACAGCCCACGGGGACACGGGGGGGACGGGATGTCCCCACGGGAGGTGCCACCAACCTTGGGGGGACCCCTCCCCATCCCCTTCTTTGTCACTTTGTCACCCGGCAGCTTTGTCCTCCTCTCACCCCCCCCCCTTGCTCCCCACAACCACGGCACCCCAACACCCATCACCCCCCCTTTGGACACCCCCACCCTAAAAGAAAACCTTTTGGGGGCCTGATCCATCCCCTCACCCCCTTTTCCCACCCTCCATCCTTCATCCTTTTGCCCATTTTTGCCCATTTTTGCCCAATTTTGCCCCTTTTCCACACGTTTTTCCTCAATTAATATTATTTCATTTCCAACCCCCCCACACCCTTTTTTTTCCCTAAACCCAACCCAAAAATAGCCTCGGGCCGTGATGTCACCGGGCTGCTCCCTCCAGCCAATCACCGCTCTCCATGGGGCTCAGCCAATCACCAGCCGGGAAGGTGATGTCATAGGATGGAAAAGGGGAGGGGGGGGCGATGTCGGGTACCCCCCCCCCCCCCCCCCCCCCCCCCGGGTGGGATGCTCCACGCAGCCCCCACGTTAAATGAGCCCGGAGAGCGGCGAGGAGCAGCTCAAGCACCAGCAGTGGGGTGAGTACCCAGGGGGGGGGTTATTAATTAGTGTTAATTAAAGGGGGGGGGGGGAAATATATAATTTATTTTTTTTTTAAAGTTTTTGGGGAGGGGTCGGTTTATTTTTGGCCCCCCCCAGCATTTCGTCTATGTCGTCCCCCCCATCCCCACCCTCCTGGAGACCCCCCCACCCTTTTTTGGGGTGCTACACAGCCCCCCCGCCTGGATAATGGGGGGGCAGGGATGGGGCTCAGCATCCTCCGCTTTGTGCCCCCCCCCAATATCTCCGGGAGGGGGTCCCGCACCTTCAGCATCCTCGGAAAGGAGGGGTCCGGTACCCCAGAAGCATCCCCGGAGAACCCCCAAAATCCCCTGGGGGGTCCCACGCCCCCAGCATCCTCAGAAGGGGGGGGGTCCCGCACCTTCAGCATCCTCGGAAGGGGGGGGTCCGGTACCCCAGAAGCATCCCCGGAGGACCCCCAAAATCCCCGGGGGGGTCCCACGCCCCCAGCATCCTCAGAAGGGGGTGGTCCGGCACCCCCAGTAACATCCCTGGGTGGGTCCCACCCCCCTCCAGCACCCCCGGACCATCCCCCAGTATCCCAGGGGGGGGGTCCCACACCCCCTGCATCCTCAAAGGGAGGGGTCCGGTACCCCCAGAAGCATCCCCGGAGGACCCCAAAAATCCCCGGGGGGGTCCCACACCCCCAGCATCCTCAGAAGGAGGGGTCCGGCACCCCCAGTAACATCTCCATGGGACCCCCGGCATCCTCGGGGGGGGGGGCCCCCACCCCAGCATCCCCGTAGGACCCCCAGCATCCCGGGGGGGGTCCCACACCCCAGCATCCCCGTAAGATCCCCCAGCATCTCGGGGGGGGGTCCCACACCCCAACATCCCCTTAGGACCCCCCAGCATCCCGGGGAGGGGGGGTCCCACACCCCAACATCCCCTTAGGACCCCCCAGCATCCCGGGGAGGGGGGGTCCCACACCCCAACATCCCCGTAGGACCCCCAGCATCCCGGAGGGGGGGGTCCAGCACCCCAGTACTCCCGGAGGGTCCCACACCCCCAGCATCTTCATAGTGGGGGGGTCTAACACCCCCATCAGCAACCCCGGAGGACCCTCAGCACCCTCGGGGGATGGGGTGGGGGGGTCCAGCACCCCCAGCAGAATCTTCAGGGACCCCCGGGGCACCCCCAGCATCTCCGGGGGGGTTCCCACACTCCCAGCATCTCCGGGAAAGGGGGATCCGGCACATCCCCGGGGGGGTCCCCCCCCTCCCAGCATCTTCGGAGGACCCCCGGTATCGTCTGGGGGGGGCAGGCACACTCTCAGCATCCTCCGGGAGACCCCCAGAATGTTTTTTTTTTGGGGGGGGTCCCTACCACACCCTCAGCATCCTCGGGAAGGGGATGAATTATTGGGGGGGGGGCGGAGGTGACCGAAATATTTATTTGGGGGAGTGGGGGGGATGTTAAAAACGAGGGGGGGGACAAGGAGGAGGCAGCTGGAGATGGGGGGGGCACATCCAGCTCTTCGAGGGAGGGGGCGGTGGCTGCTCCCACCCCCACCCCTATTACTGGGGCTTCTTCCAGGGGGGGGGAGATGGACTGGGGGGATGGAGGAGGGGGGGGGCATCATCTCGGGGGGGTGGTAAATGAAGTCGAAGCATTTTGGGGGGGGGGGAATCACCCCCCAGCTGCCCGGCCACGTGTGTCTGGCAGGGAGAGGGATCGCGATCCGGGGCGGGGGGGTTAGATTGGGGGGGGGGGGGGGAGATTTGGGTTTGGGAGGGAGAGATTTCATCCAGGGGGGGCAGATTTGGGTCTGGGGGGGGAAAGATGTTGGAGGGACAATTTTCATCCTAAGGGGGAGGATTTTTGGTCTGGGGGGGGCAGATTTCCATTTGGGGGAGGAAAAAGGTTTCACCCTGGGGGGGTTTGGATTTCAGCCTTAGGGGGGGTACAGATTTCATCCTGGGGGGTCCCACCCCCCCCCCCCCAACCTCCCCCAGGTGGTGACACCCCCCAGAATGGGCCCCATCCATTTAGGGTCCTCTCCCCCCCCCATTTCATCCTTAGGACCAGAAAGGGATCTGTAGCCTGAAATGTCCCCACCCCCCCTCCCCAAAATCCTGGGGAAAATGAGGATTTTGGGGGTGGGGGGGGGGAATCCATGGCAGGGGGGGGGACAAGTGCTGAGGTTGTCACAGGAGCCACCAGAGCATCCCCCCCCCCCCCATCACCCGGAGGAAACCCCACTGGGGAGGAAAACCCCCTGGGGAACCCCTAAATTCCACCATCTTGGGGGGGGGACACCTAAAAATAAGGGGGGGCAACTGTGGGGCGGTGTCCCTGTGTTGTCCCCCCCACTTTGGCAGAGGAGGCAAGGACATTCCCACCAGGACACCCCCTTTGATGCCACCACCACCCCCGGTTTGTGCCCCCCACCCTCGAGTCCCTGGGAAAGGGGGATGGACCCCATGGCAGATCCCAGTGTCCCAGAGATGTCCCCAAAGCCACGGGGACCCCAAGGGAAGGACATTCCCACCAGGACACCCCCTTTGATGCCACCCACACCCACAGTTTGTGTGTCCCCCCCCCGAGTCCCCGGGAAAGGGGGATGGACCCCATGGCAGATCCCAGTGTCCCAGAGATGTCCCCAAAGCCACGGGGACCCCCAGGGGAGGACATTCCCACCAGGACACCCCCTTTGATGCCACCCACACCCCCAGTTTGTGCTCCCCCCCCCCGAGTCCCCGGGAAAGGGGGATGGACCCCATGGCAGGTCCTGGTGTCCTGGAGATGTCCCCAAAGCCACGGGGACCCCAAGGGAAGGACATTCCCACCAGGACACCCCCTTTGATGCCACCCACACCCCCAGCTTGTGTCCCCCCCCCCCCTCCCCGAGTCCCTGGGAAAGAGGGATGGACCCCATGGCAGGTCACAGTGTCCTGGAGATGTCCCCAAAGCCACAGGACACCAAGGGAAGGACATTCCCACCAGGACACCCCCTTTGATGCCACCCACACCCCCAGTTTGTGTGTCCCCCCCCCGAGTCCCCGGGAAAGGGGGATGGACCCCATGGCAGGTCCTGGTGTCCTGGAGATGTCCCCAAAGCCACGGGGACCCCAAGGGAAGGACATTCCCACCAGGACACCCCCTTTGATGCCACCCACACCCCCGGTTTGTCCCCCCCTCTTCCCCCCCCCAAGTCCCTGGGAAAGGGGGATAGACCCCATGGCAGGTCACAGTGTCCCAGAGATGTCCCCAAAGCCACGGGGACCCCCAGGGAAGGACATTCCCACCAGGACACCCCCTTTGATGCCACCCACACCCCCAGTTTGAGCCCCCCCCCCCCAAGTCCCTGGGAAAGGGGGATGGACCCCATGGCAGATCCCAGTGTCCTGGAGATGTCCCCAAAGCCACAGGACACCAAGGGAAAGACATTCCCACCAGGACACCCCCTTTGATGCCACCCCCACCCCCAGCTTGTGTCCCCCCCCCCTCCCCGAGTCCCTGGGAAAGAGGGATGGACCCCATGGCAGGTCACAGTGTCCTGGAGATGTCCCCAAAGCCACGGGGACCCCCAGGGAAGGTCCTGGTGTGACAAGCAAGGGGCTTGGTGGCAAGGTTCTGGTGACACGAGTGGGGGGACACACACCACACTGCTCCTAGCACACGTGTGCACACGTGTGGGTGAGGGACACGTGGGACAACCTGGAGTGGGGAAGGGATGAGTGTGCCAGGACCACCCCCAAACCCCCCTGCCTGCTGCCATCATCCTGTGGGTGCCCATCACCCCAGTTTGGGTGCCCATCACCCCAGTTTGTGCCCCCACACCACACCAGTACATGCCCATCGTGTCATACTGGTGGGTGCCCAACCCAGGAGCAAGTCCCCAGCACACCCCCCCCCCCGACATCTCTGGGTGCGTTCCCAGCCTTCCAGATGTGTGCTCATCTTTCCAGATGTGTGTCTATCCTTCCAGTTGTGTGTCCACCCCCAGATGTGTGTCCAACCCTCCAGATGTTTGTCTACCCCTCCAGATGTGTGTCTACCCCTCCAGATGTGTGTCCATAATTCCAGATGTGTGTCTACCCCTCCAGATGTGTGTCCATCTGTCCAGCTCTATGTCCATCCCTCCAGATGTGTGTCCATCCCTCCAGATGTGTTCCCATCCCTCCAGTAGTGTGTCCACTCCTCCAGATGTGTGCCAATCCTCCCAGATGTGTACATCCCACTGGTTGTGTGTACATCCCACCAGATGTGTATCCATCCCACAGCTCCTGTGTCCATCCTCCAGATGTGTATCCATCCCTCCAGATGTGTGTCCATCCCACCAGATATGTTCCTATCCCTCCAGCTGTGTGTCCATCCCTCCAGTTATCTGTCCATCCCTCCAGATGTGTTCATCCCTCCAGATGTGTTCCCATCCCTCCAGCTGTGCATCCATCCCATCAGATGTGTGTCCACCCCTCCAGATGTGTGTCCACCCCACCAGTTGTGTTCCCATCCCTCCAGATGTGTCCATCCCTCCAGCTGTGCATCCATCCCATCAGATGTGTGTCCACCCCACCAGTTGTGTCTCCACCCCAACAGATGTGTCCATCCCTCCAGATGTGTCCATCCCTCCAGATGTGTCCATCCCTCCAGATGTGTTCATCCCTCCAGATGTGTTCCCATCCCTACAGCTGTGCACCCATCCCATCAGATGTGTGTCCACCCCTCCAGATGTGTGTCCACCCCACCAGTTGTGTTCCCATCCCTCCAGATGTGTCCATCCCTCCAGCTGTGCATCCATCCCATCAGATGTGTGTCCACCCCACCAGTTGTGTCTCCATCCCAACAGATGTGTCCATCCCTCCAGATGTGTCCATCCCAACAGATGTGTCCATCCCTCCAGATGTGTCCATCACACATTCACAGTCCCACCACAAACACCACCCAGTGGGTGCCCCCCACACCAGTGTTCCCATCTACCCCAGCATGGGCCCCTCACACCCCATGATGGGTGCCCACCCCACGTCCCCATCGTGTCCCCACCACATCAACCCCAGCACGGGGTCACTTGTAGGCAGCTGCCCCACTGCCTGCAGGGGACAGGAGATGTTCCAATCCTCAGGACACCCCACGGTGGCCAGGTCTGTGGCCAGGTGATGCCCCCCAACCCTAGGACACCCCACACTGACCCTGCTTCTTTCCCTCCCCAGGCCCCAGGAACTCTCTTGCTGCAGACCCCCAAGGATCTCCACACCATGACTCTGGCTGGTATGTCACCGTGGGGGGACAACACAGCCCCCCCAACCCCACGCACCCACCCCATGCTGGGGGGGCAGAGTTTGCAGCATCTGAGCAAGCTTTGGTGGTCCCCCCCTCTCATGTCCCATGGTAATCCCTGCTCGGGGTGCCTGGAAGGACCCTCCCAGCCCCCCCTGACCCCATTCCCCCCCATCTCTCCCCAGCTTACAAAGAGAAGATGAAGGAGCTGCCTCTTGTCTCCCTCTTCTGCTCCTGTTTCCTCTCGGACCCCCTGAGCAAGCCAGCCTACACCTATGAAGGTAGGGACCTGCTGCCCACCCCCTGCCCCCCAGGGCTGCATGGACACTGGGGGGGGGGCTGCAGACCCAGCCCTGCCATGAGCAGGGTCACCCCCAAAGCCAGAGAGGTGGCTCCATGGGTTGGTGGCACCAGCTGGAAGCAGGAACCTGGGGTGGGATCTGTGGCTGGAGAGGGATCTTGTGCTCCTCTTCCCCATCCCTTCTGGGTAACCCCTCCCTTGGGTGGGGGACAGACCCTCAGCTCATCCAGATGTTCATAGAGTCAGGGAATGGGTTGGGTGGGAAGGGACCATCAAGCTCATCCAGTGCCACCCAGGGACCCCTCCCCCAGCCCAGGGTGCTCCAAGCCCCATCCAACCTGGGCTGAGACACTGCCAGGGATGGGGCAGCCACAGCTTCCTTGGGCAACCTGGGCAACCAGGGGCTCAGCACCCTCACCCCAAGCAATTCCTCCCTCACATCTCATCCCCAGCTCCCCTCTCCCAGCTCCAAACCCTTCCCCCTTCTCCTAGCCCACTCCAGCCCAGCCAGGACATCACCTTATTCCAGGCCACCACTAACCCATGTCCCACACCTGAGAATCACAGAATGCTCATGGCTGGAAAGGACCTTGGAGATCACCAAGTCCAACCAAACCATTTCTCCCTCCTTCCCTCCCTGCCCAAGATCTCCTCTCCATCTCCCCTCTCCCAGCTGCAAACCCTTCCCCCTCGCAGGCTCCCATCCCTCCAGGCCCTTGTCCCAAGTCCCTCCCCAGCTTTCCTGGAGCCCCTTCAGGCACTGGAAGGTGCTCTAAGGTCTCCCCGGTGCAGCCTTCTCTTCTCCAGCCTCAACACCCCCAACTCTCTCAGCCTGGCTCCAGAGCAGAGCTGCTCCAGCCCTCCCAGCAGCTCCAGGGCCTCCTCTGCACTGGCTCCAACAGCTCCGGGTCCTTCTGCTGATGGGGACCCCAGAGATGGACACAGCTTTACCCCAGGGGGGTCTCCCCAGAGCAGAGCAGAGGGGACAATCACCTCCCTGGCCCTGCTGCTGTAGCTCTTTAGATGTTCCCATCTCAGCTCCTCCAGGGGTGTCTTGGAGTCTCCACCCCAACATTAGACTCAGGGATGCACTGGGAATGCAGGGATTTGGGTACAGGAGGATGGTGGCAGTGGGGTTGGCTGCAGGTGTAGGACCCCAGGATGGGTTCCCTGATGGGGTGGGACCCACCCGTGCTGGTGGTCAGCCCAGGCCCCTCTCCCAGCAGACACCGTAGACCTCACCTGGTGTGTCATCTCCGACATGGAAGTCATCGAGCTCAACAAGAGGACCTCAGGACAGTCATTTGAGGTCATCTTGAAGCCCCCCTCGTTCGATGGCATCCCCGAATTCAACGCTTCCCTGCCCCGACGGCGGGACCCATCCCTGGAGGAGATCCAGAAGAAGCTGGAGGCAGCAGAGGAGAGGAGGAAGGTGGGTCCAGCAGCTCGTGGGTGGCCCAGCAGCAAGGTTACACCCAGCTTTGGGGACCTGGCTGAGTTTGGAGAAGGTTTGGGCCAAGGGGGGGGGTGGTGGTCCCATGGTCCCCATGGCCATCGGGTCCTCTTTGCCCGTGCAGTACCAGGAGGCTGAGCTGCTGAAGCATCTAGCAGAGAAGAGGGAGCACGAGAGGGAGGTCATCCAGAAGGCCATCGAGGAGAACAACAACTTCATCAAAATGGCCAAAGAGAAGCTGGCTCAGAAGATGGAGTCCAACAAGGAGAACAGGGAGGCCCATTTAGCGGCCATGCTGGAGCGCTTGCAGGAGAAGGTGAGAGCCCAGGGAGGAAGGAAGGGGGGGGAACACACTGGGACATCAGTCCAGAGGGTGTCACGGGACACTTGGGCACCTTGCATGGCTTTTGGGGTGGCATCACCCCCTGGGGACACCACCAAAGGGAGGGACCCCTCTATCCCCTCCCAGCCTGCAGCAATACCCAAACCCCCTGTCCCACTTGGGCTGGAAGGTGCTTCCTGCAGAGCCACCAAGCCCGACGTGTCCCTAAGCCCACAAGTGGTGGGTGGGTGGAGAGCTGGGACCCAAAGCTCCCCCAGAGACCTGCAAAGCCTTTGCTTTCCCCATGTCCCACCCTGATGTCCCCGAGCCACCCCCGGGCACCTTTTCCACCTCCTGGGTGGCAGCTTTTCCTCTTGGCCCCTTTCCTCAAGGCTGTGGAGCCATCAGCTGCCATGCTAAGAGCTGCTTCCACCCTGCCAACCTCTGCAGACCTCTTCTCTCTCCCCGAAGCAGGTCTGTTCCCAACCTCAGCACGGAAGGTCCCACCCTCACCACCTCCAGCTCCCTCCAAAACATCCCTTCTGCAAGGAGCTCGCCCAGTGCCCATCTCCAAAGGCCTCAGCTAGCCCTGGCTCAGAGGCAGAGAGCACCAGATAATGAAGGACAATCCCAGCTCACCCCATCTCCTTGGGGGTTCCATCCCGTCTGCTTTGACGTCTACCTCCTAGCTTGAGGGCGAGGACAATCTGTCCCTGAGTGCCACCACAATCCTTAAAAAAACAAAAAAACCCACAAAAAAAACCACCCCAGGGGGAGGAGAGGACGCTGGGGAACCCCCCAACCCCCCATCTGTGGTGTCCCAAGGGGGATGACACCTCACCAAATGCCCTCGTGCCTTCGAAACCCCTCGGAAGCTGCTGACCCACCCGTGGGGACCTCCAGGTCCATCCAGCTAACGCCTGTCTGTGTCACCTTCTCCTCTTCTTCCTCCTCTTCCTCCTCCCCGTTTCCCCAACCCTCTCCCACCCCCTCCTTGTCCCTCCCACAGGACAAACATGCTGAAGAAGTGAGGAAAAACAAGGAGCTCAAGGAAGAGGCCTCCAGGTAAAGAGGCCATGCTTGGACTGACAGCTCCGGGGAGGAGGTGGTGGTGATGATGATAATGATGATGATGATGATAATGATGATGATGATGATGATGATGGTGGTGGTGGTGGAAGCTGCTGCGGCACGAGGCCGGATGGTGGAAAGGGTGGAAAGTTCCTCTGCTGTCTTTGTTTGTGAATGTCAAGAGTCTGAGCAGTTGAAGCCATCCTATTCGTTTGGGGTCGGGGTGGGGAGGGAGGAGAAAAGGAAGGGAGGAGGGGGATGGAGGGTGGGTGCTGCTTTTGGGATGCCCACCTCCCTTGGTGGGGCTGTTTTAATGGGGTGCCCATCAGCCAGGGCTGGAGGAGACAACCAAGAGCTGGCCAAGTGGAGGAGGAGGAGGTGGTCCTCCCCCTGGGGGGGATGGAGAGGGTGGGGAGGGAAGGTGATGTTGGGGTGGGGTGGGGGATGTGCGTCTTGTGTGACTTTAATTTCGTGCTGGGCAGGCAGGTGGTCATCCCTCTGGCTTCCTTCTTCTCCTCCAGCCCAACCCCAATGAGGGGCAGGGGTATTTTTTGGTGTCCAACCCCCCCCTTTTCTCCTGCTTGGACTCAGGGGCCTCCTGCCCAAAACCCATAGACCTTACAGAACCATTTTGGGGAAGGGGGGGGAGGAGAAGACCCCAATCTCACTGGAGGTGGTCACAGAGCTCCAAAGGCTCTGCCAGGCCCTTGGAGGCACTGATGGTTCCTCTCAAGGGTGAACTTTGATGGTTCCTCTCAAGGGTGAACTTCCTAAGCCTTCCCAAAGAGCTGCATTTTGTTTTTGTAAGAACTTCCCAAGAATTGTCTTGGGATGAAATCCTCCTGCCCTGTTGTAGAGCAGCTGGAAAGCCCCCAGCTCCACGAGGTGGTTTGGAAAAAAGAGAGAGAGAGGAAGCAGGAGAAGAAAATGGGGAAGAGGTGTGGAAACCCTGATGGAAGGGATGAGGGAAAACAAGAGGGGAAGAGGAGGGAAAGGGGAGCTGGAGAGCCAGAGGTGGGATGGAGATGCTTCTCTGGAGAGTAGGAGGAACCAGAGGGAGGCCCTGAGGATGACAATGGCACCTCCTGGTGACACCAAGGTGGGAGGAAGGCCAGTCTGGGACCCCACCAACACCTCATGATCAAGCCTAGAGGTGCTTTGAAGGACCTGGGTGGTCTTTGCCTCCAGGGAGAGTGGGTGAAAGCAAAGAGGTTGCACCCAAACCCTTCCCAACAGGAGGTGGTGGAGAGTCTGCTTTCTCCCAGTTACCAGTGGGCACTGGTCCCAGTGCCATGGTGTTCTGGCATCTCATCAGCCTCCAACCCTGCTGCCCACAGAGGCTTTGGGCTCCACCATGGGCAGAAAAAGCTTTCCAAGCTCTGGTGGAGGTGCTGGGGGGAAACCATGTCTCATAACTTGTGCTGTGAGATGTTCATCCAGATCCTGGAGCCCCAAAGGGTGGGGAGGTTGGAGGGGTCAGTGGGTGATGGAGAGGTGGAGGTGGCTGTGACACGAGCTGTCCCTTTTTTTGTACACAAGGGTTGTAAATAAACTGCCTTGGCATTTCTTTGGGTTTCTCACCACCTGTGCAGTGTCTTCTGTGGGGACTGGGTTGGGTTTTCTTGGGGGGTGGGGGACACATCCCGGTGGTGCTTGGATGGGGAAGGGGAAAAAGGACTCAGGGGTTGTGGGGGAATTGGAGTGGGAGGCAGCATCATGGAATCATTTGGGTTGGAGAAGACCTTGAAGGTGATGGAGTCCAACCCTTCCCCAGCACCACCACCCCATGTCCCTCATCCCCACATCCCCAGGGGTTGCTCTGAAACCCCTCCAGGCATGATGGGGACTCCAGCCCTGCCCTGGGCAGCCTGAGCCAGGCCCTGACAACCCTTTCCAGGCAGAAATTCTTCCCCAGCTCCAACCTAAACCTCCCCTGGCACAACTTGAGGTGTGCCAAAAGTTCCTCTTGTCCCATCCCTTCTTCCTTGGGAGCAGAGCCCGACCCCCCCTGGCTCCAACCTCCTCTCAGGGGCTTGCAGAGAGCCACAAGGTCTCCCCTCAGCCTCCTCTGCTCCAGGATCAGCACCCACAGCTCCCTCAGATGCTCCTCACAACCTCTCCAGACCTTCTCCATCTTCTCCAGCCCCTTCTCCAGCTCCATTCCCTTCTCTGGACACTCTCCAGCCCCTCCATCTCCTTCTCATCCTTTGCTCCAGGCTCAGTTCCCCCACAGCTCCCTCAGCTACTCCTGGGCAGTTTCACCATTTCCTGAAGTTCTCTCCCAGCTGCAGCCTCAGGGCTGTGGCTGCTGCAGCTCTGCCACAGGAGGTACAGGAGAAATTGTGACTGGGACAAGAGGAACTTTTGGCCTCCTCCAGACCCTCTCCATCTTCTCCAGACCCTTCCCTCAGCCTTCTCTGCTCCAGGGTCAGCACCCACAGCTCCCTCAGATGCTCCTCACAACTTCTCCAAACCCTTCTTGATATTCTCCAGACCCTCCTCTTTACTCTCCAGACCTTCTCCTTGCTCTCCAGACCCTTCCCAGCTCCAGCCCCATCTCCAGGTGGGCAAACATCCCTGCCAGGGAAAGCACCACATGCTCCAAAATCCAGCCTGGGATTAGGAGCTAACCCAGCAGTGCCAGGGCCACCCCTGCCCCATGTCCCTCATCCCCACATCCCCAGGGCTTGCTCTGAAACCCCTCCAGGCATGATGGGGACTCCAGCCCTGCCCTGGGCAGCCTGGGCCAGGCCCTGACAACCCTTTCCAGGCAGAAATTCTTCCCAAACTCCAACCTGGAAGGATGCTGTGAGAATTCCAAACCAGCTCCTCTACGTTTGGAGCTCTCAGGACAAGGTGGAGGTGTCACATCTGAAGCAGAGTGAGATATCTTCAAGTATGAAACCCAGAACTGCTCTGGGAAACTTTGGAGGGCAGAGCCTTGCAAAGCCAACCCTGCCAGGCAGGTCAGAGAAGGCCAAGATGGCCTCAGCTGTGCCATCAGCTGCAGAAAATCTGAGTGTTTTGTGATAGGTGCCTCAGGGGGGGTTGGATGTGGATGATCTCTAAGGTTCCTTCCAACCCAAAGCTGACTGGGGTCCTCGATTCATTCTCTGTAGCAGAAATGGGACAGATGAGGAACAAAAGCAGAGTAATTAAAGGGCATAACGAGCTGAGACAAAGTGGTGTGATGGCAGAAACTGGGAGGAAAAAAAAGAGAAATAAATTATGAAGCCAGGTGAGGACCCCAGGAGGATGGGACCTTTCAGCAGATGGACACAGACCAACAGTCTGGACACAGACCCCAGGTCTGTCACCCCAGGGATGGGTTGAGGTGGCCCCAAGATGCTGAGATGACCCTGAGGAGAGCCAGGAGTGCCAGAGAGCATTCCCCAGGGATGGCATCATGGATAACCAAGGACAAAAATCCAAGGTTGGTGACCCAGCCACGTTTGATGCCCTTGGACAACTCTCTGGGCTCTCCATCAGGGTTGTGTCCAAAGGGCAAGAGGGGAAATAAGGCAGAGTTGTGAGGAGGGAAGGGATGTCACTCATCCAGCAGAAGTAGAGGTGACACCCTCAGTGTTGTGTCCAACCATAGAATGGGTTGGGAGGGACCTTGAAGTAATGTACAAAATCAGATTGTGGATTAATAACGAGAATGAGATCATTAGTTAATTAGCTTGTTGTTCACCCAAGTGATTTATTAGGGTTTTTTTTAAGTAGGAGATTGCTCAACCAGGGGACATCGTGGCCTCCTGAACACCTGCAGCCCAAAGCAGGAAGGTCAGTCCCTGAAGGAATGGGGTTAAATCAGAGAGATTTGGGCCACCAGGTGAGAAAGCTCCTCTCCCACCTCTCCTAGTGCCCAGGTGGCCATGGCAAGTGACAGCCCAACAGCAACAGAGACCAACCCATTCCAACCCCTGATACATCCTGGGAACATCTCCCACCAAGGAGCCCACCAAGGGAAAGCTGGGAGAGGGAAGGAGAAGTGACCTTGGGTTGTTATCCTGGGGACAGGAGTTGGGAGGATGCTTGGAAGGGAACTTCTCCACTTGGTTTGCTCACAGCAAAGGAGGTTCCAGACAAAGCCAAGTCCAGAACAGCTACAGAAACCATCAGGGAACCAGCAGAGCATCAGGAGAGGAGTGATTGGGTGGAATGGTGCTTTTGTCTCCTTTGCTGAATCTTCTCTGATGAACCAGGGAAAAGGGAATGGAATTAAATATTCCTCAGGAAAGACAGCCAGGGCCAAGGCCACAGCCCAGCCTCCAGCTCTTGCAGGTGAGGTCAGGAGGAAAGGAAGATCTCTGGCTGTTTTCTCCAGAGTAAGGCAGTAAAAAAAACCCTTAAAATCCCATCTGGTTGCTCCTGCAGACCACTTGGAGGGTGGAGAGAAGAACCCACCCAAGGTTCTTTGCCAGAGAAAGCATGGAAGAGAAAACAGAATGGGAAATGGGAAACCTTCAGCATTTTTTTTTTTTATGTTTAAATCCTTTTATTTGGAGCATCATCCTTGCAGCCTGCTGATGTCCAACCCCCAGCAGGGAAGGTGAGGGCAACTGGAGACTTTCCTTCTCGGTTATCCATGATGCAATCCCTCGGAGATGCTCTCTGGATCCCCTGGATTCCCTCTGGATCCTCTCAGCACCTTGGAGCCACCTCAGCACATCCCTGGGGGGGTAGTTTTGGACCTTCAGCACCAAACTCACACACGGGGACATCAACAGGGAACTTCTGCCAAGACTGCAGAGATGCACCAGACTTGGCCCTGCTTGGGAACCTCACACAGGGTTGGTTTTTCTCTGTTGCCCTCTAAAACACCCTTGGGTTGGTCACCAGAGAGCTCAACACCTCCACGCAGCCCCAGGTCCATGTGTGGTGTCTGGATGACTCCCAGTATCCCCATCAAGCCTTGGGGATGGCCAAGCCCACCAAGGGTTCCTCCTACCCCATGAAACACTGAGCCCCAGGCTTGTCTGTGCAGAACCACTCCCAGCAATCCCTTCCAACCTTTCTGGGAGAGCTTTCACCACCCAAACTCTTCTGGAAGGTCTTGAAATCTCTGCTGTTGGTTCAGTTCTCTCAAAAGGAATCCTAGAATGGGCTGGGTTGGAAGGGACCTCAGAGATCATCAACCCTTGATCCACTCCCCCCGTGATTCCCAGCCCATGGCACTCAGTGCCACATCCAGGCTCTTTGGAAAGATCTCCAGACACGGAGAATCCACTACTTCCCTGGGCAGCCCATTCCAATGCCTGATCACCCTCTCCAGAAAGAAATTCTTTCTCATCTCCAACCTAAACCTCCCCTGGCACAACTTGAGACCCTGCCCTCTTGTCTTGCTGAGAGTTGCCTGGGAAAAGAGCCCAACCCCCCCCTGGCTCCAACCTCCTTTCAGGGAGTTGGAGAGAGTGATGAGGTCTCCCCTGAGCCTCCTCTTCTCCAGCCTCAACACCCCCAGCTCCCTCAGCCCTTCCTCACAGCAATTCTGCTGGATCCCTTCACAGCCTCCTTGCTCTTCTCTGGACCTGCTCCAGCACCTCAATCTCCTTCCTGAACTTCCTGAGGGGCCCAGAACTGGACACAGGACTCAAGCTGTGGCCTCCCCAGGGCTGAGCACAGGGGCAGAATCCCTTCCCTGGACCTGCTGGCCACGCTGTTCCTGACACAGCCCAGGATGCCATTGGCCTTCTTGGCCACCTGGGCACACTGCTGGCTCCTCTTCAGCTTCCTGGCAATCCAGACTCCCAGGTCCCTTTCTGCCACTCTGTGCCCAGCCTGGAGCTCCCCATGGGGTTGTTGTGGCCAAATGGGGGCTCGGTGCCTCCAGGATCTCCAGCATCGTGGTTGTGCCGACAGCAAAGAATTCCCAGCCCTCCATTGGCAACGTGAGGAGGAGTGAGGAACATCCCAGGATCCTTCATGGGGAGACGTGGGGCCGGAAAGTACGGGGCCGGATCATCATCAGCACCTTCCTCAAGGAGTAATAGTCTGTGTCCTTCCAGGAATACCACACGATCCCATCAGGACCCAGAACCTTGCGGTTTTTGATGGAATATCTGCCTCCCTGCAGGGCAGAGAGAGAGATGGATGGGGGGTGGGATGGGATGGGATGGGATGGGATGGGATGGGATGGGATGGGATGGGATGAATGTATGTATGTATGGATGGATGGGATGGATGGATGGATGGATGGATAGGTGAATGGATGGATGTGTGGATGGATGGGATGGAGGGACGGAGGGAGGGAGGGATGGATGGGATTGATGGAAGGATGGATGGATGGATGGATGGATAGATGGATGGATGGATGGGATGGATGGATGGATGGATGGATGGATGGATGGATGGAGAGATAGAGGGATGGAGGGATGGATGGATGGGATGGATAGATGGATGGATGGTTGGATGGGTGGATGGATGGATGGAATAGATGGATGGAGGAAAGGAAGTATGGATGGATGCGATGGGATGAAATGGATGGATGGAGGGATGGATGGATGGGATGGATGGAGAGATAGAGGGATGGAGGGATGGATGGATGGATAGATGGATGGATGGTTGAATGGGTGGATGGATGGATGGAATAGATGGATGGAGGAAAGGAAGTATGGATGGATGCGATGGGATGAAATGGATGGATGGAGGGATGGATGGATGGGATGGATGGAATGGATGGATGGGATGGGGTGGGATGGGATGGGATGGGATGGGATGGGATGGAGGGAGGGAGGGAGGGAGGGAGGGAGGGAGGGAGGGATGGATGGATGGATGGATGGATGGATGGATGGATGGATGGATGGGTGGATGGATGAAGCACCAGAACACCCTTTGTTCTGAACTACTGGAACAAAACATTAGATGACAACATGGCAAAAAGGGTCACATAAAGCCCAAAAGGCCCCAGTGGAGTTGGCATCCACCACCTCAGGTTCACACCACAGTTTTCTACCACATGGCCCCAAACCCCAGTGTGCAGAGGTGTCCCAATACCCATGGCTGACTCATGGGACCAATGCCCAGCACTCATTTTGTTCCTTCTCTGCAGAGCAGAGCTTGGTCAAGCCATTGCTAGGTCATGAGGACCAAGAACCTCCTGGCCCTTGTGTGCTAAGGCCTTGTGTGGCCTTGTGTACCCTCATCCCTCCACCTTTCCTTGTAGAACTCCACGTTGAGGTTGGAGAAAAAGCCCTTTGCACCCCCTTTCCTCCACCCCACCTTGCAGAACACCCCGATGAGGTTGGAGGAGAAACTCTTTGCCTTCTCCTCCCCCAACCTTACCTTGTAGTAAACCCCGTTGAGGTTGGAGAAGAAGCACTGGTGGTACCACCAACCTCCATGGGAGATCTCAGCACAGATGTTCCCCGAGTCTGGAGTGCTGAAGCTCCTCTTGTTGTGGTACCAGGCAAAGGAATCCTCCACGGTCCCACTGAACCCATCCACGTGCAGCCGGTACTCGTTGGCCTCGTCCTCGATGCTGCCAGGAGCAGAGGTTGGGATGAGCAAAGGGGAATGTTTGGAGCCTTCCTGCCATCCTGCCTCGTGGGGTGGACACCTCCCAATCCTGGAGCTGCTCTGACCAGCCTCCCTGCTCTGATTCATCACCTCTAAAAGCCAACAAGGTTTTGTTTCTCCCTTCTACAGGACGTGGAGGGTTTTGGCCTGACTCAGAGGGCTGAACCGGGCAGAGGGTGACTCAAAAACCACAACAAAGGATGAGGGAGCTTTGGCAAAACAAGCTCCCCATGACACCTCCACCTAATCATCTGCATTCATCCCACATTCACAACCACAGGGTTACCTGAGCTGTTTGCTAACTTGCCCCTGGGCTACCAACGCCTGGAGGTCACTTGCCATGGCACGTGATGCCTGGTGACAGAACCTGGGGTCACCAGCACACATTTCCTGCTCCTCTGCATGGTCAAGTAATGAGATTTTTATTTTTTTTTTCCTTTTCCCAGCTTTTCAGCAGGTTTTGGGTCTACTCAAGTGCCTGCAAGGTGCAGAGCTCCCTTGGAGCTCATCCAGAGATTACTCCCCAGTCACCCACAAAGCATTTCCAGTAGGGGCAGGGAAGGAATTCATCTGGGACAGTCTGGACAGCCCTGGTCACCCTTGGTTCAGAAAGGATGTGGCTGGTGTGGTAAATAAAACACCAAAGAGGAAGGGCTACAGACATGGAAGGATGTTACATCATGCTCGTGAGTAAAGAAGGGAAAAACCAAACCAAGGGGCTGGAGGAGCTGCTCAGCAAGACCACGGGACTCAAAATCCCAGAGCTCAATCACGTTGGGTGGGAAAAACACCACCAAGCACCTGGAGACTGTCTGTGGGGTCCTACAGCTCCCTTCCCCTCTTGGGTTTGGCCAAGAGCTCACCCCCAGCTTTCAACCTGGAGCAAGAAGTGATGCTCAGCTACAGGTGGGCAAGAAGGGAGAGAAAACCTTGGGTTGAGGCTTCCAAGCTCACTGGACAGAGTTACTCTGACCTCAACAGGGTTCCCACACCTCAGGGTCTCCTGACACTGAACCAGTTGGGTCTGGGAAGGCCAGGGAAGGCCACTCCAGTGTCTACCTGAAGACCTGGTAGAAGGCATGCTTGTGCTTGCTGTTCCAGTCCTCCAGGTCGATGCGCAGGGAGTAGTCCCCTTGGCTTGTCATCTTGTGGATGTTCTCGTTGCCCAACCAGAACTCCCCGTTGAGGTCCCCAAAACCCTCCTTGTACTCCTTCCAGGTCCGGTTGAAGTCAACAGAACCATCTTGACGCCTCTGGATGACTGTCCAGCCCCCACCTGGACACAGAGTGGGCATAAAATGGGTTTTTCCAGGGAATCTCCAGGGGGTCCCAGACTGGTGGCACCCCTGAGGAACTCTCAACACCTCCAAGGTCTCCCCTACTCATTCCTCCCCCCCCCCACAACCTGCCGGGTGCTGCACGGGGAGGTGAAATATGATGGAAAACCAACACCTTGGTTGATGTTGATGCTCCCCTGCTGCTTGCCCCAGATCTTCAGGTGGTTTGGGACACAGGGGAACTGCTTGGGGTTTTGTTTTTGTTGTGTTTTTTTTGTGGGAGGAGGCAAACGTTTTGGGTTTGGAACCAACTGGAGCTCCTGGAGTCTGGAGATTGTTCTGTACTGTTCCCACAGAGGCACAGGAGCTCTCCCTGGGTTGTCTCACCGGCTCCATCTGCTCTCCCATCTGTCCAAATCCCTCTCTCCTCTCTTTTGTTTTATTCCATGAGCTGTAAACCTGGGATGAGGCCGAGATTGGGGCCATTTTTTTGATTTCTGCAGTGTGTGGCTCGGCGGTGGCCAAGGTTGGGTTGATGCTGAGCTGACCCAACAGAGACCACGGGGCTGAACAACCTGGTTCTGAACCACCACGTCCATCCGCAAGCCACAACCACCTGTAAATCCTCCAGTGGGGGAGATGCCTCCCTCATGGGGAGCTGGACCCCTTCCTCCAGCCCATCACGTGTGGGTCAGAGAATCAGAGACTGGTTTGGGGTGGAAACGACCTTAAAAATAATCTAATTCCAACCCCACTGCCATGGGTAGGGGTTGGAACCATCCAGATCCTGAGTGGATCCATGGGGTAAAGGGCTGAGTGTCCACCACCCCATTTCCCTGGAAATTGTCATCAGTTTTCCAAAACTCAGGTGTCCCAAACTGGTTTTCTCAGGAAGTTGGTGCCTCAGGAGGGCAGTGGGGTGCTCTGAACCCCAGAGCCAGAAGGGACATCACCTACTCCTTATTTATACTCCAAAATACCCATGAGAGAAGCTCTACCCCCACTCTCCTCACTTGCACATGGACACATCCATCTGGAGATGCTCCAGATACCCCCTCCCCCTGGACCAACTTCTCCAGAAGGGTTTTTTTTCCTTCCCAAGCCCTGTGCCAGCCCCACAAGTGTGTTGCAAACACCTTGGAGGCATGAGAAGACCTCAAGGAGCATTAAACACCTCAACCTGGGCAGCTGGGCCCCACCTGAGGTGTTTGGTTTGGGCTCTTCACCCAACCCCTTCTTCTTGTCAGCAGAAAGGAGAAGTTCTCTGTCCTTGGAGAAGAAGAAGAACCCTTCTGGAGATGCTGGCTATAAAGCAGCCTCAAAATAGCTCAGCCCTAAGACAGGACCCTCAGGCTGGAGCAATCCCACCCCAGAAGTTCTTCTGGAAGGTGCTGTGGGTGCATGTCCTGGTTTGGGGCAGGATAAAGGGGATTTCCTGTCCTGTTCCAGCTCAGTCTCTTGTCAGGAGCTGCACTTGCTGAAATGAACAGCAAGTTTCTCAGGCAGTGTCTGCTGCTGGGACTGATCCCACTCCATGGTTATAGTTACACCTGGGAATGGGCTGCAGAACCAAGGAACTGCTCAGCTCTGAGCAACATTTTGCCCTCTGGGAGGAGAAAAGGAGTAAAAAGGTCACACCTGGAACCCTCCCTTAGGGAGGAAGGGACAAGATAAATGACCAAACCTGACCAAACAGAGGATTCCATCCCATACACCTCATACTCAGGAGAAATTGGAGGGATCCCCAGGCTCAAGCCCCTTCCTGCTTCCCCTTCTTCCCCTCTCCCTCTTTGTTTTGGCATCCTGGGAGGATTCCATCCCTTCCTCTGCCTCTGCTCCTGATCCATGCCAGCCTGAATCTGTGTGTTCCTGCCTCCAGCTCCCAACTGCTGCTGACCCCAGGATTCCAGCCTGGACTTTCCCAGGGCTGCCCTGCAGCCTCAGTGGGGATGGGAGAGTTATTGGGGGAAAGGGGGAGGAACCTGGGATCAATTTTCCTGTATATTTATTTATATTTAGTCATTTTTCCTATTTATCATTCCTGTTCCATTCAAGCTGTGTAGTTCAGTTCCCAACCCATCAGTCTCTCTCCCTTATTCTCTCTCCTTTCTTTCTCAGGGAGGGGGATGAACAGACAGCTCCTGGTATTGGGTTTCACTGCCAGGGCAGTGTTATACCCTGACAATGTGGTACCTTCAGTGTCCATCTCACAGAGGACCTCCAGGGGGGTTCCTCCCACCGAGGGCATGATGCTGTAGATCCCAGAGCGCCTCAGCCCGTTGTAGTAGACAGAAGCACAGTCAATGGGGCAGTTCCTGGTCTGCTTCACCTCTGGGAGGACAAGGAGAGGACACAGAGGGGTTAGGTACAGAAGGGAGACACGTGCTGACAGGCTCAGGTCTGTAGGTATCTCACACCCCAAAAACGTCTCGTCCGACGCTGAAGGACAAGCTGGTTCTCCAGCAAAGGCTGGGGGAGGTGAGAGCAGAAGGGTTTTCTTCTCCCCAAATGCTGCTGAGGGGTTTGTCTCACATGGGAAGGGGGTCAAAACCGTTTCCCCACACCCCTGACCTCCAACCCTCCCTCAAGAGGGGTTTGAAGGGTGAAGATGAGCCCAGTATCTCCCCATCTCCTCCTGCAGCCTCATCTCGGTGGGGCCAAGGCATGAGGGGGAGATGATCAAATCAGGGAGGATTTAAAAGGTTTTTCCCCACACTCCTGACCTCCACCCCATCTCAAGATCGGGTCTGAAGGGTGAAGCATCCCCTCCCAGTTGAGCCCAGTAGCTCCCCATCACCTGGCTGCTGCATCTCCTCCTGCAGCCTCATGTTGGTGGGGCCAAGGCATGATGGGGGAGATGACCAAATCAGGGAGGACTTAAAAGGTTTTTCCTACACCCTTGACCTCCAACCCCCCCTTCAGGAGGGGTTTGAAGGGTGAAGATGAGCCCAGTAGCTCCCCACCTCCTCCTGCAGCCTCATCTCAGCAGGGCCAAGGCATGATGGGGGAGATGATCAAATCAGGGAGGATTTAAAAGGCTTTTCCCCCACCCTTGACCTCCAACCCCATCTCGAGAGAGGTCTGAAGGGTGAAGCATCCCCTCCCAGTTGAGCCCAATAGCTCCCCATCTCCTCCTGTGGCCTCATCTTGGTGGGGGCAAGGCATGAGGGGGAGAGGATCAAATCAGGGAGGATTTAAAAGGTTTTTCCCCCACCCTTGACCTCCATCTCCTCTTGAGAGGGGTTTGAAGGGTGAAGCATCCCCTCCCAGTTGAGCCCAGTAGCTCCCCATCACCTGGCTGCTGCATCTCCTCCTGCGGCCTCATGTTGGTGGGGCCAAGGCATGATGGGGGAGATGATCAAATGAGGTGATGATCAAATCTGGGAGGTTTTTCCCCACACCCTTGACCTCCATCTCCTCTTGAGAGGGGTCTGAAGGGTGAAGCATCCCCTCCCAGTTGAGCCCAGTAGCTCCCCATCTCCTCCTGTGGCCTCATCTTGGTGGGGCCAAGGCATGAGGGGGAAGATGATCAAATCAGGGAGGATTAAAAGGTTTTTCCCCCACCCTTGACCTCCACCCCATCTTGAGAGGGCTTTGAAGGGTGAAGCATCCCCTCCCAGTTGAGCCCAGTAGCTGCCCATCACCTGGCTGCTGCATCTCCTCCTGTGGCCTCATCTCAGCAGGGCCAAGGCATGATGGGGGAGATGACCAAATCAGGGAGGACTTAAAAGGTTTTTCCTACACCCTTGACCTCCAACCCCCCCTTCAGGAGGGGTTTGAAGGGTGAAGATGAGCCCAGTAGCTCCCCACCTCCTCCTGCAGCCTCATCTCAGCAGGGCCAAGGCATGATGGGGGAGATGGTGAAATCAGGGAGGATTTAAAAGGTTTTTTCCCCACACCCTTGACCCCCAACCCCCCCTCAAGAGGGCTTTGAAGGGTGAAGCATCCCCTCCCATTTGAGCCCAGTAGCTCCCCATCTCCTCCTGTGGCCTCATCTCGGTGGGGCCAAGGCATGAGGGGGAAGATGATCAAATCAGGGAGGATTAAAAGGTTTTTCCCCCACCCTTGACCTCCATCCCCTCTCAAGATGGGGTCTGAAGGGTGAAGCATCCCCTCCCAGTTAACCCCAGTAGCTCCCCATCACCTGGCTGCTGCATCTCCTCCTGCAGCCTCATCTCGGCGGGGCCAAGGCATGACTGGGGAGGAGATCATCTCAGGGAGGATTTAAAAGGTTTTTCCCCACACCCTTGACCTCCAACCCCCCCTCAAGAGGGGTTTGAAGGGTGAAGTTGAGCCCAGTAGATCCCCATCTCCTCCTGCAGCCTCATCTTGGTGGGGCCAAGGCATGAGGGGGAAGATGATCAAATGAGGTGATGATCAAATCTGGGAGGTTTTTCCCCACACCCTTGACCTCCATCTCCTCTTGAGAGGGGTCTGAAGGGTGAAGCATCCCCTCCCAGTTAACCCCAGTATCTCCCCATCACCTGGCTGCTGCATCTCCTCCTGCAGCCTCATCTCGGCGGGGCCAAGGCAAGGGGGGTTCTTCCAGGCCCAGTCAGCCAGGACAGAGATGTTGTTTATCTGGGCCTGCATGTCATAGAGCAGGGTGGCCTGGATGTGCTGCAGGGTGCTGGCCTCGCTGTACCGGTGCTCCAGGTCCTCCACACGTTGGGTCAGGCTGTGGTTCCGACCCGCTGCCTCCTCCTGCTGTGGGCAGGGAGAACAAGATGGGATATGAGTTGTGGGATATGAGTTGTGGGGGAGGGGGGGGTGACTGGTATGGAGGTGGGGACATGGTCACAAAATGCCCCCCAGGGATGGGGAGGTGGGGAGGAAGGAGGCAGAGAGTGGTCCTGGGTGCTGAGCCTGGGGAGCAGCATCCCAAGGGTGATGGGGACTGCACCCCCCAGAAGTCCCCAGCCCATCCTGGGGGAACACAGGCAGTGGGTGGGAAATGGGGAGGGGGGTTTGGTGAAACTGAACTGGAGGTTCCAAGGGTGAGAGAGTTGGGGGTGTTGAGGCTGGAGAAGAGAAGGCTGCACCGGGGAGACCTTAGAGCACCTTCCAGTGCCTGAAGGGGCTCCAGGAAAGCTGGGGAGGGACTTGGGACAAGGGCCTGGAGGGATGGGAGCCTGCGAGGGGGAAGGGTTTGCAGCTGGGAGAGGGGAGATGGAGAGGAGATCTTGGGCAGGGAGGGAGGGAGGGAGAAATGGTTTGGTTGGACTTGGTGATCTCCAAGGTCCTTTCCAGCCATGAGCATTCTGTGATTCTCAGGTGTGGGACATGGGTTAGTGGTGGCCTGGAATAAGGTGATGTCCTGGCTGGGCTGGAGTGGGCTAGGAGAAGGGGGAAGGGTTTGGAGCTGGGAGAGGGGAGCTGGGGATGAGATGTGAGGGAGGAATTGCTTGGGGTGAGGGTGCTGAGCCCCTGGTTGCCCAGGTTGCCCAAGGAAGCTGTGGCTGCCCCATCCCTGGCAGTGTCTCAGCCCAGGTTGGATGGGGCTTGGAGCACCCTGGGCTGGGGGAGGCAGGGGTTGGATCTCCATGATCTTTCAGGTCCCTTCCCACCCAAACCACTCTGGGATTCTATGATTCCATGATTCCAGACCCATCCAAACACCTCCTGGATGGGGCCACCCCAGGGTCCAGGCAGGGTGAGGATGAGATATGTCAGGTTCTGCCTCCACCCCTTCTTATTTCTTTTTTTTTTTGGGGGGTGTTGGTGTGTCCCCATCCACAGGCAGCTGCCTCTCCTCCTTCCCAAGTGAGGAACACACCAGGGATGGCTGGGGCTGCAATGCCACCTTCTGACACCCCACCTGAGACATCAGAAACCTCAGCTCCCAGCTCTGCTTTTAGGACCAGGGTTGACTTCATTTCACCCCGGATAAAACCCCATGGCAGGGGGGGCACCCTGGGCTGGGGGAGGTGTCTGGATGATTTTTGATGCCCCTTCCCACCCAAACCAGTCTGGGGTCCCTTCTGTGACACCAGTGCCTGGTGTCCTGCCAGCAGCTCTGACCATGCTGGGTGCATGGAGAGGAGGGGATCCAGGACCCCAATCCCTTTTATGACCTTTTTGCTGCTTGTGTTTAGCACAACCCATCCCTGATCCTCTGCAAAAATATCCATGAAAGCTCCATGGAGATGCCAACAGCTCCCAGGAGCAGATGGGCACCCTGAGCCCCCCCAGACACAGGGTCCCAGGGTCACCCTGTCCTTTGCTGTTCGCTGCTCTCTGACCATTAGATGGCAGAGCAGCCTTGGAGCAGCACTTCCAAAATCCCACAGCAGCCTCAGAACCTTCTTTTCTTCACCCTACTCCCCAAAACCCTGATGCAGCATCTCCCCACCCTGCTTCCCAAAGTCCCAGGTATCCCACACCCTCATCCATGCTGGATCCCCACCTTCTGCCCTTCCTTGTCCCCTGGTGGGGACACCTCTTCTTCCATCACCTCCTTGGTGTCACCGAGGCTCAAAACCCACCCTAAAACCCCCAGAATAAATGAGGTCATTTTCTCACCTCCCTGCCCCCAGCACCAGGGGGAAATCTGGGATTTAAGGGGTCCGTGCAAGGAGCATCCCTGAGGACACAGAACTCTGTCTGGCCCTGGGCTCAGCTGCAAAACTGCAGGGGAGCCTCTGAAGGTTGAGGATTTCCCTCAGGTGATTCCCCAGTCCCTGTCCCTGCCTGGGCAGGGCTCAGCTTGGGGGTCCCAGGAGGTGCCAGCACCACTGGTGGGATATTGTACCAACTCCAAGAAGGAGATTGAGGGGATGGAGAGTGTCCAGAGAAGGGAATGGAGCTGGAGAAGATGGAGAAGGGGATGGAGAGTAAGGAGGAGCTGGGGGATGGAATCCAGGCTGAGCTCTTGGGTTTGGGATGCAGTGAGGAAGATGGCAAAGGATCAACCCCAACAACCCCGTGCTGGGTGCTGGTGAGGTGCTCCTCAAATCCTGGGGTCAGTTCTGGGCCCCTCAGGAGCAGAAGGAGATTGAGGGGCTGGAGAGTGTCCAGAGAAGGGAATGGAGCTGGGGAAGGGGCTGGAGAACATGGAGAAGGGGATGGAGAGTAAGGAGGAGGGGATGGAGAACATGGAGAAGGGAATGGAGAGCATGGAGAAGGGTCTGAAGAGGAAGAAAGAGTGTGGAGAAGATGGAAAGGGGTCTGGAGAACAAGGAAAAGGGTTTAGAGAGTGAGGAGGAGGGGCTGGAAAAGCTGGAGAAGGGTGTGGAGAAGTTGTGAGGAGCATCTGAGGGAGCTGTGGGTGCTGATCCTGGAGCAGAGGAGGCTGAGGGGAGACCTTGTGGCTCTCTGCAAGCCCCTGAGAGGAGGTTGGAGCCAGGGGGGGTCGGGCTCTGCTCCCAAAGAAGAAGAGATGGGACAAGAGGAACTTTTGGCACACCTCAAGTTGTGCCAGGGGAGGTTTAGGTTGGAGCTGGGGAAGAATTTCTGCCTGGAAAGGGTTGTCAGGGCCTGGCCCAGGCTGCCCAGGGCAGGGCTGGAGTCCCCATCATGCCTGGAGGGGTTTCAGAGCAAGCCCTGGGGATGTGGGGATGAGGGACATGGGGCAGGGGTGCTGGGGAAGGGTTGGACTGGGTGACTTTCAAGGTC